>NC_140958.1:134966369-135138869 GCF_014529385.1 Adiantum capillus-veneris
GGATGCCCCATGCCCCCTCTCCCACATAAAGTACCCGAAGAGGAGTTTCGCCAATGACACATTGTGAGTCCACATGGAATACACGCTCACAGCCTCCGCCACCAGTATAGAATTCCTCACACATCTCTTCTTGATGTTGACACATGATGGCTTCATCCAAAGAGCCTAATACATGGCAATATCTCACACTCAGTATGACCATGGAGATCGGTCAGCTCTGAGTATCAACATAGGCTAGAGATTGAGGTAGGTCAAGCTACAGGCATCCCACAGGAGGATCGACCATATAGACTTTGTCGACAGGAGTATCACTGTGTATGCAGATGTCCTCACAGCAGTGATAATAGCCCACATTACTTGGAGGAGGAGATATATCATTACCTAGGCAGTGATGATGATGACTCAGAATCAAAGATATATGGGTCTTTTCCTCCTTGTCATGCATCGGGATAGAGAGCACACACTTCACGCAGGAGGATATAAGGGTCAGGTCAGACAGATACAGCTGACTGATGTCCATGGACCATCTCTTACCAACTGACACCTAAGAACAGAAAAAGACAGACTTCCTTAATTCAAATGAGTACATGCGAAAAATGGAGCAAACACAAAGCATAATTTTGAACAAACAACATAACCTCAGCTCCATAAAGCTGTGGTGTCCAGATTGTGGCATTATCCCAATCGTAAACTCTGTTCACACAGTGAAACTTCCAGTGCCGGCCCTGCCAATGGGAAGAGATAGGGTAAGACCACCATTTTGATTTGATGACGGGTGTAAAACAGCAATCGAAGTTACCTCAAGCAGATGGCTGTTAAATTCAGGAGGCAAATCATATATATAGATAAGAGGATGCTTCTTCTGCACACCTACAGTCCTGCTTTGTAAGACACCTTTACCAACAACAGATGACTCCATCCCCTCATCAGGAGGGGTCTGTCCTGATGCCAACCATTTTGGCCAAAGTGCTCTATCTACTAGAGAAGAAGGCATGCTACAATCAATGCCATACCAGCCTGGTTTACACTGCAAAGAAGCTGCATGTGTTGAAATTTTAAACAACAGCCCACACCTTAAAAAACTCCTAGATCAAAATGCAACTACATAAATCTTACCTGACAAATGCCACCTTTGCAAAATCCATTTCCAGAGCATTGATTAATGCAGACACATTGGATGGCAATCTCACAGAGACGTCCAGCTGTGCAATCGTACTTACATTCACATTGCTCTTTTACTTTCGCGTGTTTGTTGTTCCAATCAATGGGGTCCACATTGCACCAGCCTTCCTTTGTACTGACGTTTGTGAAAATATCCCAATCCGGCTTGGCCCAATCCACCATTGTGCCACTAAATTTCAATTACATCATCTCTCTCTCTCTCTCTCTCTCTCTCTCTCTCTCTCTCTCTCTCTCTCTCTCTCTCTCTCTCTCTAGTGTAGCAGTTTTTGACCTAGTAGATAGCAAATCACTCTTTTGATCATAACTTCTTCATCCGAATTCCAATTTGGGTGATCCCTAGCCTCAATTAAAGAGCACGATGCCCTCTATGCATTGATGTAAAGACAGAAATTTTTAGAATTATGGAAGCCATTTCTGCAACAGCATTTTTTCTGAAGTCAGCAGGTTCGGGAAAGTTGACTATAATCTATTATTTTACATACAATGTCTTCCGGCACTTGCAAGGGTTCTTCTTCTTCGACAAGGTCCACAACCATTGTAGAGAATGATCCAAAATCTCCTAAGTGTGGAGATAGCAACACAACCACTCAACCAACGGCATCGGAAACCTTGATCATGGCATACTTGGTATCATTGCAAGAGACCGTAAACAAACAAGGTGAAGACTTACGGGCACTTGCAATGGAGACTGGCACGCTAAGGGTTCTTGTGGTTGAGAATGAGAATCTCAAGAGGACACTTGAGATGCAAACAACACGTTTGATGCAACTTGAAGAGGAAGTCAAGGAATGTAAACGCTCTCTTGTGGACTAAAATGTTTTGAAGGAGCACATGAGCAAGGTAGAGCATGACCATGTATTGAAAGAGAAAAAATTTGACACCATGAGCCGAGAGTATGTGACATGGAAAAATGTATGCACAAACAAGTCTTGGGCCTGAGGTGTGTTGCATTTGAAGCCGGGGAAGCGCATTATGAAGTGGGAACTGAAGCGATAGGAGTTTGAGTTCGAGTTCAAAATTGACCATACTAGTCGGTCCCACTTAGCACACATTTTGGTCAATAAGGGGGTTGATTGTCCGGCTTATCCAAGGGTGGTTCAAGATGAAGCTAAAGAGGATCCAGATTTGGAAGGTGCTTTTACTATTTGGTTTGATGGGGCATATTGAACAGTGGTACAAAAGGCAGGAGGTGGTGTGGTGATAAATGACCCACAGGGCAAAGTCATCTTTTCAAAAGCTTACGCTCTTGAAGATTGGACGTCCACACCAATAATGAAGCGGAGTACCTCACTCTTCATTTGGGTCTGAGGTAGTGAGTGAAGTTTGACATATCCAGACTGGCAGTCAAAGGTGACATGTTGCTGGTTATCAAGCAGCTTTTAGGTCAGTGACAGGCAAAGAGAGATTCCCTTAAGCATTGGTTTTTTGTCATTAAAAAGCTCTGAAAGTTTTTTAAAGAGGTCCAATTAAGCATGTCAAGAGAGAACAAAATCAAGAAGCGGAACAGTTAGCTAGCTGCAAAGTACATGTACATGTTGCAGGTCTGTACGTGACACCAGCCGCTTATGCGGGGAGGGAAACATTGAAGGGATGGATGATTTTTGAAGCACAGGACAATGTCCAGAAGGTCTCTCCAAGCTACAAAAGAGAATAGTGCAAAAGGCTCGCAGGTTTACTTTGGTGGGCAAAGACCTGATGACCTATGGTAGAGATGGGGTTCTAAGGAGGGTGCTTTACAAGGAAGAGATAGGCATGGTGCCGGAGCAATGCCATGAAGAAAGTGGACATCAAGTTAAAGCCTAGATGTTGTTTCGAGTGTTAAGAGCAGGTTTTTGGTGGCCTTTTGTCACGTGCACATCTAACCCTATGTGCATGTGGACAAGCTACTTCAAGTCCAAGGTTCAGGTCAACTTAGGAAGTGTTCTTGCACCTTTGTGAGCCTGTGCGCATGACGTTCATGTCCAGGCACTTAATGTAGTTGCATATCCTCTGGTTACACACAGCATGATCATCAGCATTACAGTCAATACCCATCATGAGCATTTACAGTGCATAGAACCCATTTTCCCTATTTATTTATTTTTCACTTATTATTTAATAAGTGACTGTTGGGAAACTGGGTAGGGCAAATTTGCTAAGTGACTATAAATAAAACCTAGCGCTAGCACTTTCTCGCAGAAGAGGCAGCAGAAGTTCCAGTGACTTGCAATGCACCTTCTCAGCAAGACCGGCAGGAGGCCTAGCGTTTCCAGCCAATAGGAGAGCAGATAGCGTTTTTGGCTACAGATCAACCTAGCATCTTCTGCAACAGATACAGTCTAGCATTTTCAGCAAATACCAGTTTCCAGCACTTGCAAATTGCAGATCAGGCCTAGCGTTTTTGCATCTTGCAAATACCTCTAGCGTTTTCCAGTTTCCCGACGACATCTCAGCCCCTTGCATCAACGTTTTCAATTTTCAGCACTTAGACATCGCAGATCAGCCCCCAGCCTCGCAAATTTCACCTACTCGCAGTAGATCCTTGCCGTACCGTCAGATCAGCCAATGTTTGCAGATTCAGCCCGCTATCCGCAGATTTCAGCATCTGCATTTTCAACGCATCCTCGTCGTGTCGTGAGCAGAAGTCAGCGTTTTAAAGATTTCAACCCTAGAGTTTTCAGATTTCAGCCCGTCCTCGTCGTCATCATCATTGTCGTCGACATCGTCGGCAAGTCCATTGCATCTAGACCATTGTACCAGATTTGTGCAATCAATAGCATAGACCTCTCTCGCCATAGAGAGCGGGGCCCTTGGAGGAAGGTTTGAGAACCATCTAGTGTCGTTCTCTCTCTCTCTCTCTCTCTCTCTCTCTCTCTCTCTCTCTCTCTCTCTCTCTCTCTCTCTCTCTCTCTCTCTCTCTCTTAGAACCTTCATTCACTTTGTTTGTGATCATTGCACTCTCTCACTAAAGGAACGGAAGGCTCTCCCTTCCGTAGAGCCTTCCGTAAGTAAAAGGAACCCTTGAGCACAATTCGGAACACTCATCTTGAGCGAAGTTCAACATTCTCTTACGCTGCACCTTACATTGGTATCTACTATGAGAGCTTTGGCAATGTTTTGTATCACTCAAGGAAAGAACCACAAGAATTTTTTTTGCGACCGCAAACATAACCCAAGTCCACTTGGGCGTGTCGATTCCTAATCGTGTTTTTGAAGAGTGACAAGTAACCCAAGAAAGAAGGGCTTGTTTAACCTCCCCTTGTTCCTCTTTTCACTTGAGGACGGACCGTGCACTTAGCGGCCGGCCAATCGACGTGAGGTGGGAAAAAGAAACCTTGGTGTGAGAGCAAGGCCACCAAGGGATGCGCCCGCAAGGAAGAGTCGAGCTCGGGTAAGAGAAAAGCCTTATCTAACACAGATTGCAAGCTAAAGAACTCAAGAACCTCAAGAACCCTAAGAACCCAAGAACCTCAAGACACCAAGTTCCTCGCGAACTTAAGAACCCAAGATCTCAATGTATGGTCATCACCCGAAGCGGAATGGATACTTTGCATGGAGGTGATGAGCATGGAGGTGGTGAAGAATTTTCCCCACCAGGAGGTTTTTTCAACCCTCCCCCTTCCCCACCTACACCACGGTTTCCACCAAATCCTATGGAGGCTTTCGTCAAGTCGATGATCGACATGATGCTACAATAAGAGGTGCAACGAGCCAACTTGGATTGCGAGCGCGAAGAAAGATGGTTAGCCTTGGAGCGTGAGTGTGAGCAAGCGTGCTTGGCGGCCGAAGAAAGAAGCGTAGCCTTGGAGCGTGAGCGTGAGCAAGCGCACTTGTCGGCCGAAGAAAGACGAGCGGTCTTGGAATTAGAACGTGAGGCGCAGAAAGACCAACGCATGCAAGAGTTAGTTCTACAGGTACTCACCTCGAAGTCCGAGCCACTCAGGACGTGGACGAATCATCAGGTAGCACAAGTCGAGAAGCAGATTCCAACAACCCCGTCACTGAGAAGTTGGCCTTCCATAAGTATGACGGTAAGATGGATGCTAGTATTATTCATTCTTGGTTGCATCAATTTAATGCTTACTTTGCGACAACTAAGAAAACAGGAAATAGCAAGGTTTTGACGATAGCCATGTACCTTGCCGGTGATGCCATTAATTGGTATCACGCATGGCAAGAGGCACACTTGACCGCGCATCTAGAGGAAGCCGAAGAAGGCGTGCCCCTTTCCTTCAATTGGGTCGACTTCCAAGACAAGCTCAAGGCGCGGTTTATGCCACCTCGGTACATAGCACGGTTAAAAGACGCTTGGCGCAGCCTCGAGCAAAATGGTATGCCAGTCATGTCTTTCTCGAATCATGTTTTGCAACTGGGCACCCAATTACACAAATCAGATGATGAGCGCAAAGAGGCATTCCTTTATGGATTGGACGAGTATATCAAGTTTGATGTCAAAGGAGTCGATCCAATCGATCTCAACAAGGTGGTAGCGATTGCTCTTGCACAGGTTATGAAGCACAACAAAGGAAAGCCTAAGGAGAATAAGGCTTCTCACAGTACCTCTCATACTCCTCAGAACCCACAAAACCATAAGAACGGTAAGAATGGTAAGAACAGTAACTCTTCTGGCCAATCTTCCTCTAATCCTTCAGAAAAAAAATCTTAAAATGAATCTAAGGGTAAAGCTAACACATTTGCTACACCTAAGCTCACCCCATATGAAAAAGCTGCACAAGGAATTTTAGGAGGGTACATAACAAGTCATTTATTCTAAGAAAGGTAGATGTTATCAATGTCACACTAAAGGTCACATAAGACGAGATTGTCCTAAGAATGAACCTAAAGAACCCACAAAGGGACCCACAGAATTCACATCTTCTATTAATGCAATCAGAGAGCACACTAATGTGTCCCAAGTTTCTCACGATCATGCCGATGCATCTCTCATGCATTGTTATGGTTATGTGAATGTCAACGCATTTTGGTCTTCTTTGATTCTGGTAGTATGCATGATGTGATTAGCGACTCTCGTGAAGAGCGCACATCTAAAAGCTCGACCCATTGATCCCATTGCGGCCTCTGGGTTTGCTCCTAGCATGCACTCTTCGTTTACGCATGAATGTCATGATGTAACCGTGTCCATTCAAAATGTTCGTTTTCGTCGAAAGTTTTTTATTTCTCCTCTCTCGGGATACGATGTGATTTTTGGCATTAAGTGGTTTAAAGGTCATAAATCCACAAGTTTGTTGGAAAGAAAACACTCTCAATCTCGCAATTAAAGGAGCACCTCTCGTGGTTCTTCAATGTGCCACTAGGACTCCATCTATGTCACTAATCTATTACTCTCATGTTTTGGACGAGGATAAACCACGTAGTCTCATTCTAGAAAAGCATGATTTGTTGCATGACAAAGAACAAGAAAAGACACATGACATTGAACCCGAAAAAGAACAAGAAATGGAGAGACTCGGTCATTCCTTTTCCAAAGCACGACATACATGTTTTGCATGACAGAGATGTGATTGTTGTCATGTGACACATCCAACCCTATGTGTCCGTGGACAAGCTACAGCATGATCAGGGTTCAGTCAATCCAGTCAGTCTAGATTAGAAGTGATCTGGCACTTTTGTGAGTCTATTCGTAGACCGTGCATGCCTAGTCACTTAGTATAGATGCATATCCTCTGGTTGCACACACCATGATCATCAGTATTTCCATCAGAATCCATTAGAATCAGTTAGGGGATTTTTCCTGTGACATTTTTCACTTATTAATTTAAGTGACTTTCCAACAAAAGTAGGTAGGGCAATTTGGGTAAGAAAATATATAAGCAAACCAAAGTTAGCACTAAATGGCAAAAGAGGCAACAGGAGCCAAGCTCAGCAAGCAACTTCTCAACAGAACCTTGGCGTTTCCCCCTTCCATCAAGCCTAGCGTTTTTCCTCATCGCTAGCACATCCCTTGCCTTGGCGTTTTCAGCCAGATCTGGACCGCTTAGCCTCCCTTGCATCTAGCGTTTCCATCACCATCAGATGGCTGCCAACTACCAGCGTTTTCAGCCCTAACGACAGCAGATTCAGCAGCATTTTCAGCATCAGATAAGCAGCGTTTTTCAGCCTCAGAAACGGTAGCATATCAGCGTTTTTGTCAAGATTTTCAGCCCCCCAAAAATGCAGCCAAACCTGCGTTTTTTTCAGCAGTCCAACAGCCCGGAAATTCAGCGATCTTTCACATCAAAGTTCAGCAGATAGCGTTTTCTGGACATCAGTAGAAAGATTGCAGATTTCAGCCCTTAGGTCGGTCTCATCGTCATCGCCGACATAGCCTAGACTTGCATCAATCTCTCATGACGGTTTCTTGTATTTTCGCCACCGTCTTTATGTGTTCCCTTTCCACAGGCATGCCGTATTGTACGATGCACATGATTCACTCACAGATGAGCACGAATGTATGCGGATCTCTCTCGAAAAGAAAAACAGTTTGCATTCAAGGAATTTAAATTGTTTACAGATTGTCCGTTTTGTCAATCGCTTTTACGTGTCTCTTCCTTGGCATGACACATTCTTAGAAAGAGCACGAGAAAGATTGTCTATCAAGCATCCGCATTTGCATTGTGATTTGCCACAATTGATACGTTTAGGACGACAAATCAAGATTCCTCCTCCGAAGGACCCACTCTCTATGGCAAGAGTGGTCTACTTATGATTGCACAAATCTCTACAATGCATGGAGTTGCCGATGATGTCGACGACCATGAGGACGACGACGAGACGGGCTGAAATCTGAAAATGCTAAGGGCTGAAATCTGCAAATCTTTATCCCTTGAATTCTGACTCTATGTCGATGACGACGATGCGATGACGACGCGCTGAAAACGCAGATGCTGAAATCTGCATTTTTCGGGCTAAATCTGCAAACTACGCGGGATCTGACCGTGCGGCGAGGATCTGCTGCGATAAGGTGAGATCTGCGAGGTTTGGGGATTCTACTGCGGAGTTTGACTGCTGAAAACTAAAAACGTTGGCGCTACTGCTGCTTCTGTCGCAAAGATCTGCAAAAACACTAGTTCTCTGGCTAATCCAAAAACGCTAGGCTGATTTGGGGTTCTGCGGTGGAAATTTGCTAGCGCTAGGGCTGATCTGCTGTTGTGGGGGAATCTGCTAGCGCTAGGGCTGATCTACTATCTATTGTCGCCATGAATCTGCAAGTGCAAAAACGCTGGCTGATCTGATGCAAAAACGCTAGGCCTTCTGTAACGCTGAAAATGCTAGAGTTGTCGCACGGTCGGTCTTGCTGAGAAGTTGCCTGTTGAGTAGCAAGGTGCTCCTGCTGCCTCTTCTGCCAAAGAGTGCTAACTTTGGTTTGCTTATATATTATCTTAGCAAAATTGCCCTACCTAGTTCCCAACAAAAGTCACTTAAAATAATAAGTAAAAAATGTCAAAAAAATAGGAAAAATAGGTTTAATGCACTGGAAAATTCCCCTGATGGATTCTGATGGGAATGTTGATGATCATGCTGTGCAACCGGAGGATATGCATCTAATCTAAGTGACTGGTCATGCACGGTCTGCGAACAGACTTACAAAAGTGCCAGATCACTTCCTATTCTAGATTGACTTGACTGAACTGAACCCTAGTCATGGACAGATAGGGTTGGATGTGTCACGTGATATCCGCTCCTTTTCAAAGTGAGGTACTTGTACCGAATTGTATGGCGTCGAGGGAGATTGCCAACAACATCCAAAATCCTCGAAAGGACTCTTCGTCGGTTCACTCTGATGTGTGGGTTGTGTGATACTTGAACTTCATAAAGGTCTACAACGCTTGTGTCTTTAGGCCGCGCCGAAAGCGACACAAAGTCTTCTATGGATCCTTCGATGCTTCAACTTTGTCTAGAGTCATGCTTCTTCCTTCTTCAAGAATCTCCATGGCTGAAAATTCCTAAAACCACTTCCACCACAAAAACATGAACATACCCATTCCATGTAAAGTGACTAGAAAAAATCTAATCTTCCTAAAAGACTGTGCATGCAATTTAGATGAAACAAGAGACGGAGTACCAAACCATTCATCAACCACATGCAAAACATGGGATTCAAACTCGTCTTTTTGATCTAAATCAATCAATTGTGGCAAATCTCAATGGACATGCCGATGCTTGATTCTCAATTCTTCTTGTGCTCTTTCTACGACTTTGTCATACGAAGGAAGAGATATTGAATGTGACCTCCTAGAATGCAAACATTTCATCTTTTTATGAGAAATCGGCATACATCCGTGCTCATTCATAAGTGAATCATGCTCAACGTACAAGATGGCACGCCTAGGAAAAGGGATCCCATAAAGACGCTGACTAAAATACAGGAAACGATCACGAATGAAACACTCAACAAATGCGTACTGACTAATCATTTGAACACATAGTACTTCTTGTGGGGGTTTTGTGGACCTAGGCTCGAGAGCCAAGGTCGGTTCTTCGTGATCGATCGAACCTGCAATGAGGTTAGCTCACTAGAGAAAGTAACAACTAACTCATCATCCTTGTGAACAATCACATCATCGTCATGCAAATCATCATGCTTGTGAGAAATCACATCTTGATCATGCAAATCATCATGCATGTCATTGTCATACAATTCTTCATGCTTATCCTTATCATCCAAATCTGGCAAAAAAGATAATGAGAGAGTCTCCTTCTCCTGAAACCTTTCAATCTTCGACTGCACATTAGAAATGAGAGATGGAGAATGAACAACTTGCTCTCCACGAATGACAATGGGAGAGTCACTTTTGGCATTGAAAGTAAACGTATTTTCCGCTCAATCAATGAGAGGGTTATGCTCACAAAACCATCTAATGCCCAAAATCATATCACATCCTGAGAGAGGAGAGATTAAAAATTTTCTTCGGAAAGCAACTTGTTGAACTGTAAACAACACATCAAGGCACTCTTTCGTGATGAGAGAGTCCATACCGGGAGCGAAGCCAGAGACCTCGAGAGGAGATTTCTGACTAACCTCTAGGCGGGCTCTCTCAACAAGAGAGAGACTGATCACATCATGCATACTGCCTGGGTCAAACAATATGACAAAACACTGCCCTGTCATATGACCATAACATTTAATGAGAGACTCATCAATGGGAGGGTCATGAGAAACTTGGGACACACTCGTGTTGTCATTAATTGCATTGACAGAGGAAGTGGGTTCTGTGGATTCTTTAGATTCATGAGAGTCGAGCTTAGAACATGTTCTTTTTATGTGACCCATAATGTGACAATGAAAACAACGACCTTCCTTAGAATAAGTGCTTTGCTTTTCCGACGTGATGTATCCTCCTAAAATTCCTTGTGCTACCTTTTCATATGGAGTGAGCTTAGGTTTATAGCAACTGTGTTAGCTTTACCCTTAGGTTCATTTTGAGAGTTCTTTTCGAAGAGACTATTGGAAGATTGGTTAGAAGAGTTACCGTTCTTACCATTCTTACCGTTCTGAGGGTTCTAAGAAGTCTGAGAGGTACTTATCAAAGTCTTGTTTTCCTTGGGCTTTCCCTTGTGCTTCATCTCCTATGCGAGAGCAATCGCCACCGCCTTGTTGAGATCGATTGGATCGAGCAACTCGACATCATACTTGATATACTCGTCCAATCCATAAAGGAATGCCTCCTTGCGCTCCGCATCCGATTTGCGTAATTGCGTGCCGAGCAGCAAAACAGAATTAGAGAAAGATATAACTAGCATACCATTTTGCTTGAGACCGCGCCAATCGTCCTTCAATCGTGTGAGGTACTGTGGTGGCATAAACCGCGCCTTGAGCTTGTCTTGGAAATCATCCCAACTGAAGGAAAGGGACGTAAATTCGTCAGCTTCCTCTAGGTGCGCGGCTAACTGTGCCTCTTGCCATGCGTGGTACCAATTGATGGCATCACCGGCAAGGTACATAGCTGCCGTCAAAACCTTGCTATTTCCTATCTTCTTAGTTGTCGCAAAATAAGCATTAAATTGATGCAGCCAAGAATGAATAACCGTAGCATCCATCTTACCATCATACTTACTAAACTGGATCTTCTCTGTGACTGGGTTGTTTGAGTCCGAATTTGAGTCCGAATCTCGGCTTGCGCCACTAGATGAACTACCAACATCTTTGGCTGGTTCGAACTTTGAGGCAAGAACCTGTCGAACCAATTCTTACGTGAGTAGGTCTCACTGAACCTCACGATCGGCCTCCAAGGCCGCTCGTCTTTCTTCGGCTTCCAAGCGTGCTTGCTCACGCTCACACTCAATAGCCGCCTTTCTTTCTGCTTTTCTTTCTTCTCGTTCAGCGCTCGCGTTCTAAGGCAACGCGAGTTGCTTCTTGTCGTGCGATCATGTCCATCATTGATTTCACCAAGGCCTCCATAGGATTTGGTGCAATTTCGGGCGTAGATGGCGTAGGGGGAGGGTCGGGAAAACCTCCCTGGTGAGGAAATTCTTCTTCGCTACTTTCATGCCCATCACCTCCATGCGAAGTATCCATTCCGCTTCGGGTGATGACCATACACAATGATCTTTGGTTCTTAAGTTCACGAAGAACTTGGGATCTTGTGGGTCTTGGGTTCTTGGGGTTCTTGAGGGTCTTGAGGTTCTTGAGCTTCTTCTTTCGCTCGCAATCTATGTTAGAGAAGGATCTTCTCTTCACCCGAGTTCTACTCTTTTCCGCGGGTGCAACCCTCGGCGGCCTTGCGCTCACACCAAGGTTGCTTTTTCCCACCTCACGTCGATTGGCCGGCCGCTAAGTTCACGGTCCGCTCTCAATGAGTGAAAAGAGGCACCAGGGGAGGCTGGACAAGACCTTCTTTCTTGGGATTCCTGTCACTCTTCAAAAACACAATTAGGAATCGACACGCCCAAGAGAACTTGGGTTACATGCAATCGCAACAAGCAAAAAACAAATTATGTGGTTCTTTCCTTGAGTGATACAGAACACTGCCAAAGCTCTGATACCAATGTAAGGTGCAGCGGATTGAAAGTTGAACTTTGCTCAAGATGAGTGCTCCGAACTGTGCTCAAGGGTTCCTTTTACTTACAGAAGGGAGAGCCTTCCGTTCCTTTAGTGAGAGAGTGCAATGGACACAAACAAAGTGGTGAAATGAAGGTGCATGAGACTGAGAGATAGAAAGAGAAGAGAATACGACACCAGAATGTTGTCAAACCCTCCTCCGAAGGCCCCACTCTCTATGGCAAGAGCGGTCTACTTATGAATGCACATATCCTACAATGCTTGGACTTGCCGACGATGTCGACGACGATGAGACGGGCTGAAATCTGAAAATGCTATGGGCTGAAATCTGCAAATCTTTCTCTGTTGAATTCTGATTCTATGTCGGTGACGATGTCAATGACGACGCGCTGAAAACGCAGATGCTGAAATCTGTGTTTTCCAGGCTGAATCTGCAAACTACGCGAGATCTAACCGTGCGGCGAGGATCTGTTGCGGGAAGGTGAGATCTACGAGGTTTCGGGGGTTCTACTGCGGAGTCTGACTGCTGAAAACTGAAAATGCTGGTGCTACTGCTGCTTCTGTCGCAAAGATTTGCAAAAACGCTAGTTCTCCGGCTAATCCAAAAACGCTAGGCTGATTTGGAGTTCTGCGGTGGAAGTTTGCTAACGCTAGGGCTGATCTGCTATTGTGGGGAATCTGCTAACGCTAGGGCTGATCTGCTGTCTACTGTCGCCGTGAATCTGCAAGTGCAAAAACGCTAGCTAATCTGATGCAAAGACGCTAGGCCTTCTGCAAAGCTGAAAACGCTAGAGTTGTCGCGGGGTCGGTCTTGCTGAGAAGTTGCCTGTTGAGCAAGGTGCTCCTGCTGCCTCTTCTGCCAGAAAGTGCTAACTCTGGTTTGCTTATATATTATCTTAGCAAAATTGCCCTACCTAGTTCCCAACAAAAGTCACTTAAAATAATTAGAGAAAAATGTCAAAAATAGGGAAAATAGGTTTAATGCACTGGAAAATTCCCCTAATGGATTCTGATGGGAATGCTGATGATCATGTTGTGCAACCGGAGGATATGCATCTAATCTAAGTGACTGGTCATGCACGGTCTGCAAATAAACTCACAAAAGTGCCAGATCACTTCCTATTCTAGATTGACTTGACTGAACTGAACCCTGGTCATGTTGGGTTAAAGGCCTAAATAACCCCGTTTTATACATTTTTATACTTTGTCCTGGTTCATATTGAACCTGGACACTTTTTTTTAAAGTCTCTTATAATAAAAGTAGGAAAACCCAAAACTCACTTATTGATATTTCACCAAAAACGTGAGCTCTCTCTCGCTCCCTGCTTCGATCCCTAGCGCTTCCTCTTTGCTATACTCCGTCTCCTGCTTCTTGCCCCAATCCAGCACTACATCGCGACGCGCACCTACTGATACCCTCTGCTTCACGCTTTCAGCTGGTATCAGAGCCCTAGGGTTTCACAAGGACCTGCGCAGGTGGCTGAACAGCAAGCAAAAGGTGTTTTCTTGCGACAATCTCCACTTCTATCGCGAACCCCCTTGCTTCCGGGGTCACCGGGGATACCTAGAGTGCCAAAGCAACCCAAAACAATCTGTTTGTAGGTCAAAAACAGGTTATTACAACAAAGTACAGGTTCTCTCATGATGTATTAAGTTGTGGGAACACTTGTACTTGGTCCCTACTAACCTTAATCAACCAAATTTACTAAAAAACAGGTTTTTACAGCAAATTACAGATTTACGCAGGTTTATGCAAATGTACATTTGATGTATGTGGATTGAGGAAAGTATTAAATGTTGTAATTCCTGAGCATTAAGCAAGTTTTGGATGCAAAATGCCCTTTACGAGTTAATTTTCTGCACTTTGATGCTAGAAATTGGGGCTTTTGTCCATACATGCTCCAAAAGGCCGTATTTTTGCATTATGTACACTCTTTGAGATTAAAAACAACAACATTTGTTGTTTTTGGGAAAAAATTTGCTTGTTCAATTTTCTGCACAAAAAAATCAGAAATTGCTATGCCTAAACTTGCATATATTTTGCTCAAATTGCTTCTGGGACACTTTGGAGCTGTTGTGCACATTGCGGTGAGGTTATATTCTGTTTTTGGTGCATTTTGCCCAAAAATTTCAGCATTTAAGCCCTCTTGTTTGTGCAACTATGGCATCGACCTCCTCTGACGTTAAGAATCTCTTCGAGATCAAGCTGTTTGAGGGAACAAGTTTTGATCTTTGGAAGGATAGGATTCAAGGAATCCTCTTTCTTAAAGATTGTGACAAGGCACTTGAAACAGAGAAGCAAGAAGATATGTCAGATGCAACATGGCTTACATTTAACAAGAAGGCCATTACCTACATTAAAATGGCCGTCTCTGACGAGATCTTGGTAGATCTCAAGGGTCTTGTCAATGCGTTTGAGTTGTGGGAGAAATTGAAGGCAACGTATGAGAATACGACCCCCAGTTAATCAGGTGCATTTGATGCGGAAACTTGTTGGCATGCAGTTAGATGAGTCCAAGAGCGCTGCAGAGCATTTGTCATTGTTTACAAGCACTCTATCTCAGTTACAGGACTCAAGTTTGCCTCCTTTTGATGATAAGCTCAAAGCTATCTTCTTGCTGATGACTACCTGATTCTTGGGAAACATTGATGGTCTAACTGTCAAATAATCCCAATTTGACTTTTGATGGAGTTAGGGGTTCAATATTGAATGAAGAAATCAAGAGGAAAGCAAGTGGAGAAGGAGGTGGCTCAGCCAACATGGTTACAGGCAGGACAGAGAAGAAGAATGCCTATGCACAGAGAAGTAAGAGTAAGAGTAGAGAAAGGGGAAATGCCAACAAAGGCAAGGGTGATGTGACATGATATCAATGTGGTAGGAAAGGTCACAAGAAACCCGACTGCAAGTACTATAAGGCAGAATTGGAAAGGAAGAAAAACAGTGGAGAACAAAAGAAAGAGAAGAAGGAGATCAAGAAAGATGCACAGGACAGTCCAAAGGACAAAGAGAAGGCCAATGTGGTCTCTAGTGTTGTTATTGAGGAGCTGTCAGATGTTGAAGACATCTTATGAAGACATCTTATGTGTCAGCTGATGATGCTCATAAGTCTGATGCCTCTCTCAATGTTCATACATAGGATATGCAGACCACCAAGAGTGATCTAATTGATGCTTTATTGACTGTTAATGATGCATTATCCCAGACTTGGATAGTTGATTCCGGTGCTTCATTTCATGTGACCCTATCAAGGAGTGCTTTTCTACTTTTGTTGCAGGCAGCCATGGCCGTGTTTACCTTGGAAACAATCATGCATGTTTCATTGAGGGTATTGGCACCGTGCATCTTTCTATAGATGACAAAAATGAGCTTGTCTTGCATGATGTTAGATATGTGCCAGGAATCAAGAAAAGTCTTCTTTCTGTTGGTCAGATGGATATGCATGGTTACAGCATTTTGTTTGAGAGAGGATCATGGAAGATGACAAAAGGCTCAAGGCTGATTGTAAAAGGTACAAAGAAAGGGACACTTTACTGCTTGCATGGAAAGGCCTTGTTGGGCAAATTTATTGCTTTGGCTGAAATTAACTCACATATGGATAAGAAGCTTGGCCATATGATCCAAAAAGACCTTACTAAGCTTTGTAATTTGAACAAGCTTGATACTAAAGGCACAAAGCTTGATTTTTGTAATGAATGTCAATATGGCAAGCAAGTGAAAAGTTCTTATTACTCCCGTGTCTCTCGCAAATCTAATGTGCTTGATCTTGTACATTTTGATGTTTGTAGCATGCCCACTAAATCTATGGCGGGTGCATATTATTCTGTCTCTTTCGTTGATGACCATTCTAGAAAAATCTGGGTTCATTTGCTCAAATCTAAGGATGAAGCCTTTGCTGCGTTTAAGAAATTTCATGCATTTGTGACCACCCAGACAGGTAAAAAGCTGAAATGCTTGCGTACGGATAATGGGGGTGAGTCCACAAGTGGTGAATTTAACAAATTTTGTGAAAATTTCCGCATTAAGAGGGAGCTTATTGTTCCATACAACCCCTCTTCTAATGGTGTGGTTGACTCGTTCCAAAACAAATATTGGCACACAAAGACAGAAAGATAAAAGGTAAAGTGATTAGGCGGTTCTCGGTTAAGTTTGAAGAACTATCCTGCATTTGATGCAAAGTGGATGGAGGAGGAGGACCTAGCAAATACTCCTCAAATTTTGGAACTGTACCATAAAGCATTCGGTTTAGCATAGTCTACTCCGATAGAACCCCGAGTTCAACGAGGGTGAATCTAGTGCAACGGGTTTGCACAAGAGGGGAGTCACTCCACTGCTTTGTCAACGGATTACTCCGATTTTGAATAGAGTCACTGATGTCCCCTTTGGGTTTCAGGGATACTAAAGGGCTAAGTAGTATTCTTCTGTATGACTTTATAACTGGAATTCCCGAAAATGAAAATTGATTTGTACGTGACTTGTTTGAGTGCAGGAACTGAAAGAAAAAATGATTGCAGCATTTCGGTCTCATAAATCTCTTATAGACATGATTACAATAAGGATTAGTTCGGGCATCCGTGAGGTCCGGAATGGATCTATGTGCGATTACTAAATACGTTGCCGATTAATCATGGTCTGAGATTTGGAATGAATTTGTATGTGATTTGTCATGTGATGTCCTGTGATGTCAAGTGATGTCCTGTGATGTCCGGTGATGTGATTGTCGTCTTGTATAAGTGCTAGATGTGTCGTGTCTAGTGCGTTGGTACTAACAATCAATGTCTACTGAGACAGTTTATGGCCCTTGTCTGTTTTGCAGACGTAATCGAGCGCGATTAGAAATTCTTTCAAGAGGGGGGTATGTCACAAACTGGTGACGTGGCAGGTCCCCGGACACACACACACACCCTGCTGGCTTGTGATCTGATGGACTCCTCGACTCCGATCTAGAACACCTGCAATGCCATATACATGAACAAGGCACCTATGGAGAAGAGAGATTACTAAGGTAGAAAGAGATAGGACATCTGAGAATGAGAGAGAGAGAGAGAGAGAGAGAGAGAGAGGCTCATAACGAGCTGCTCATACAAGTGACCAGGCATAGATCGGACATGCCAACTGGATAGACTCGAGGTGCACACAACTGCCACTGCTCCTGACATTGCCAACCGCTCCTGCACATCAGACCACTAGCACGATCTCCACATGGGTATAATCTCCAACATGCTCTGAGAGCATAGATCTGGTGCACCTCCTCTTGGCTAGATCTAGATCTAGATCAGGATCTTGGATGAGAAACCCTACCACTGCATGATCACAAGGCCTGGGAGAGGCCGCCCTGAGGAAACGCTACACCGCAGAGATGGTCTCCAAGCACCGCATCTGCTGCCCATGAAAAACGTTGGCTGATCTGCTGAGCAAAAACATTGAGCTGATCTCAAGCCAAAACGCTGGCTGCCCTGCATCTGCTACAAGCCCCTTTGGGGCACCCAAGGGAGGGTGCTCCCCTCTGGGCTCTGCTGCTAGGTGACCCCCCCTACTCATATATATGCCCAAAGGCTGGCTGCCCAACCCACTCCTCCAGCCCCACGACCCTAGAAAATAGGGAAAAAATAGGAGAGAATGGCGAAAAGGGCATCGGATACCCATAGGGCTCAGGTTAAAAATACCGGCAAGGCTGGGAAAAATACCCCCAGCTTGCAGGAGCCTAATGGCCATGGAACCAAGCCAAAACCCAAGGCTAAACACATCCTGACATGAGAAACCTACCTCACATTGGCCGGGCACAGCCACAAAACAGCCCCCACTTCCTAACACCTGTCCCTGGGAGAAACTAGAACCAACTAGACAAATTTAGAGAGATGCCTAAACTCTTGACACTTTTTGTTCACCTATATGGATCAAACTCTTACTTCTGTATGGTGGTCTCAAGAGACTGTGGCATGCTCTATCAATAAGTTGGTGTTTTGTTTCAACTTTGAAAGCGTGGTTCTTACATGCATCATACACAATGTTCTTATTCTTGTAAGTTCTCTAGTTCAACATGTTGTATGATGACGTGAGATACTAAACAATTTTACAAAAAGTATTTTATCAATTCTCGTGTTTTGTACATTTCGAACGGTTTTCAAAACCCGTTTTATACCTATGAAGCTCCGTTTCATACCTATGCTTCAAATCAGCTTGGCAATGCTGCTTGCATCCACCCTTGATTCATTGCTCATAAGAGGGTTTATTATGTGCGACTAAGTTGAATTTCCCTCCAATACTAGCATAAACTCGAGTAAAAGTAATTCTCAACCAAGAAACAAAAGAATTACTTTGTATTTGTTTGAACAATTGTAAGTTTTCATTTAGGCTATAGACTAAGATAATGTCAATTTTTGAGACATTAGGACTAAAACAATAAGAGCAGTTCATAGCTACTTGTTGAAAAAATCCAGATTTAAAGAGAAATGACATACTTGAGCTTAAAGCCACATGCTTCTGCTACCGGCCGATCTGGATATTTTGTACCACTCCCACAAAAGCACGTTGACCTTGTCTTGTCACAGTGAGCTGGGCAAATTGAAACCACCCAAGGACCATATGGCCACATTTTGAGCGGCTCTAAATTGCACTCTAGGTTCAACATGTTCTTGCAGCTTGGTCCTACATGCATCGATATTGATTTGACCATTCACCTCAATTTTAAAAGAAAAAAAAAAGTCCACAAATCTACCATAGATACCACCATAACTCAAAAAATATAGTTATATCATGCAGAAAATTAGCTTTTGTAACCCATAACAAAAAGCTTTTAAGGCGTTATTAGTCTAAAATGGTGATAGATATTGCGAAACTCAATAGCCCTTACCAATATATCCGTGATAGCATCTGCATTTCCCATCTCCATGATTGCACATGCCCCGGTGATTGCAGTCCTTTGGACATGTCTTATTGAAGATGGGCTATGCAGAGAAAAAGGTAAACAATTATACTTAGTTGACACTTTTTGTAAAGGCAAAAGAAATATGTGAGATTGACAAACTAAATCTAAGACATAATGGACATCATATTTTACCCCATATCTAATAGAGAGACCCCATCCTTAGCCTCATTTCTATACCTTATAAGATTAGAAAGATTTGAACTTACAAACTAAGAGAAGAGTTGACAAGACTAGCTGCTTGCACAAAAGTTAAAACACACATTCAAGAAATGAACACTTTCTAAACTATACTATTGATTATTTCTCCCTTTGGGACAACAACCTTTTAAAAATTATAAAAAATAAAGAGCCAATACAAATAAGAAGAGGTTTGTGGAATTCTCTAAACTTCTAATAAAATCCAATTTTCATTCATTAACATACAATCAGAGATAAACACTTTCCGGACTAGTAACCTTGATTGTTTTTCCCTTAAGAAAAGCAATTTTTCTCAACCCCACGTCAGACTGGAACAACCACTATCCTGGAACAACCACTATCCAAACTAGTAACCTTCATTATTTTTCCCTTAAGAAAAGCAATTTTTCTCAACCCCCCGTCAGACTGGAACAACCGCTATCACTTGAAGCTCCATGGCTAGAGCCGAGATTCCCTTACTAAAGATAGAAAGCAGAAGAGGTTTGTGGACTTCACAAATTAAATCCAACTTTAATTTATTAGCCCACAATCACGGATAAATACTTCCCAGAATCCCACGTCGGACTAGAACAACTACCGTCACTGGAAGCTCCAAAGCCAAAGCCGAGAGCCCCCGATGAAGGAAAAAAGAACCCTTACCGCTTTTAAGGCGCTCTTAGTCTAAAATGGTGATAGAATGATACAGAGGATAAGTACCGCCGGAGAAAAATCTGAGACAACTTGGAGTAGGATTGCTTCCTCTATAACTGACTAGCACAACCGGAGTCTCACGAAACTCAAGGCCCATGTTAGGATCACACCATAGGTAAACTCGACTTATTAAGAAGTTAAAGACAACGTAGGTTGTCACTTGAGGAGGATGTTAGCCAAAGAAGTCGTCATGATCTCCATGACCTAGCTACTCCGTCAAACTCCTTAAGATCAAACCATATGTCCTACACTCCGGAGTCTATCAATTTTCAAGATTAAAGTAGTAAGTGCAATCCAAGACAATATGCCAAGCTCCATACAAGCGCAATAGAGCACATATACTCCCGCTATTGTAACTAGCTTGCCTAGAATCTTCGTCAAAACTTTGTCCTTTCCACTTGTGCTTCAAAAAAACTACCCACCCAACTGTGTCAATCAGTATACCACCCATTAGGGTTGCAAACATGTCCCTTGAGACACACTCCAACAATACCTCCCCAAATTGTTGCCTTAGTGGGCTAAGTAACTAGCATCAAATGTTCTATCTATAGGCCTCATCCTCTGAAGTTGGATGATTAAACAAAAAGTGGTACCGCAAATATAAAAATCCCCCTCTGCCTACCAATGGTAGCTCTAGCACATGCACCAACGCATAGAGCTGGTCGGTTGCATTGTTAAGAGTTTCATTCCCAATTGCTTCATCATTTTTGAAATTATTGTATGGCTAGTGGTTGTTTTGGGCTAGCCACCCATTGCATGTGGATTGCATAGCTAGAGCCTTCTAGGCGGATCCCTCCAGTCGTTTTAAGACCGATGGTAAAGTTTCCCTTTCTTTACCCATATTTATGGGGGTTTTATATTTTTCCACTAAGAGTACTCAACACTCCTACTGCTTCACTTTGGTCTAGGGCATACTTGTATGGCTAGTGTGTCTCCTGAGCTAGCCACCCCACTAGCCTCCCAAGCTAGCCACCCATTGCATGGCATTTAGGCTACATCTTTGTCCGGCCACCCACTTTTGGACCGGCATTCTGGCCCTAATGTCCGGTCCCTATTCTGGCCCTTTTGTTTTACGGGCACCCCCATTTATTTTTGTAGGATTGTTGGCTGATTTATCTTACATCCACCTCTCACCCATATATAGCTAGGGGCACGTGGGAGGCTTAGAATGCATGTATTATGTATTGGTTGGCTAACCTCTGTATATTTGTCTACAGGATGTATCCTTCCCACCCAGGTCAGTCCTCTCTCTCTTGGGATAGATCTTTAAGGTCTCTTGGGATAGTTTCCTACGACGTCAAAACATTCTTCTTCTTCTCTCTCTCTCTCTCTCTCTCTCTCTCTCTCTCTCTCTCTCTCTCTCTCTCTCTCTCTCTCTCTCTCTCTCTCTCTCTCTCTCTCTCTCTCTCTCTCTCTCTCTCTCTCTCTCTCTCTGTGTGAAAAAGTCAGGGCTGTATATTACTGAGTACCAAATAATCCCAGCGGATGCCAAAATAGCCTATCACGTGGGGTGTACAAGCTGAATGTAAGGAGGGGAGCCACTATAGTGACGACTCGACTAGAACAATCTCATGGTGGTCGGTGTGAGGAGTGGAGGAGAAACCACTGAGGAGGGGCATAATGCCAAGTAATCTGACCACCTGTCAGTGTGCAGAAGAGTGGGGATCTTGCCCAACGCCGAAGGAAGGCAAATCGACGAGCCTCGGCTGCTTGAGATGTACCTGAGGAAGAATATCCCTCCCAAATCAGGGTGTGAATGATGTCCAGCCAAATGGCAGTGAGGATATCCTGAAGGAGCTGTGGAGCCGCACTGAGAATGTGAAGACAACGAGCTCTCCAAATATTCCATAGTGTAATACTAGTGATGACTGAAAAAACTGCGTCACGTGTTTGAGTATCCCCCTGCCAAGCAATCTGTCAAATCAGGGTGTGAATGATGTTCAGCCAAATGGTAGTGAGGATATCCTGAAGGAGCTGTGGAGCCGCACTGCCAAATCAGGGTGTGAATGATGTCCAGCCAAATGGCAATGAGTATATCCTGAAGTCTGAGAATCCCACTGCCAAATCAGGGTGTGAATGATGTCCAGCCAAATGGCAATGAGGATATCCTGAAGGAGCTGTGGAGCCGCACTGAGAATGTGAAGACAATGAGCTCTCCAAATATTCCATAGTGTAATACTAGTGATGACTGAAAAAACTGCGTCACGTGTCTGAGTATCCCCCTGCCAAGCAATCTGTGATAGCATAGCCAAAGTCCCTCGCCGATAACCAGTCGAGGTAAGCATGAAGGCTGGATCTGTGGCTGAGCCCTCGTAGAAAAGATGCGGGCCGGGCATTGGCATCAACCATGAGACAGATCCCCAAGTGAGAAATCCATGTTGAACACCTGTTCTGCTGAGTAGAAAGCAAACTGCAAGCCACACTACATGGGAAGATGAGCATGACCAAAGACAGTGGGCAGGTGACTCAAGTTGTCGCAAAGGACAACGAGTACAAAACGGATCATGACCCATAGTAGCTAGCCAAGTCCCAACTGGTAGTCCCGCATGAGCAATCATCCACATGAAAAAGGAAATACGATGAGCCACATGTAAATCCCAGATGGCAGACCAAAACTGTTGCAGATAGGCATGGGAGAGGCTTGAATGTAACCAGAAACGCATACGAGTGGGCTGCTGTGGTTGATGTCTCATCAATGCTAACCTTCCAATCCTAACAGTGTACTCAAAGAAGGATACAGGTGCACCTGTGGGGTCTGAGTGAGGCCAATGCCACTCTCCTGGGTCCCAATAAAGCTGAGATAGGGCACGACCCTCCCACACCCAAAGCCTCCAAAGTGCAGCATCAGCGGAAGCAAAATGGGGGTCAACACAATGACGCTTCCCGCGTGAGCCAACTACTCGTATGGCCTCCCATCGAGCGCCAGGGGAGATAAGTAGTGGAGAAGTGGCGGTATATGTCAATCGAGCATGAATCCCTTGAGAGTTGTCAATATCAACTGTGAACAGCATGGTGTCCAAACGAACTAATAAGAGAGTGCTCTGATCAAAGAGGCCTTTCCAGTCACAATGAGGGGGCATCTGAACCGTGCCTCGCATGACTGCATCCCACTGTGAAGGAACGGCAGAATCAATCTCAAACAGTCTGTCTGTCACCCCGCGACCAATGTCATAATGTTCTGCCACAAAATCTGCATCCAGCATACGTGTCTCATGAAACAACTGCATAGAGGCAGCAGGGCCAGTGTCCCAAGCAGCCCAATCAATGTGAGTCCTCTCTCCAAGCTGACGAGGTGGATTAACCGAAGAATCTCTCTCTCTCTCTCTCTCTCTCTCTCTCTCTCTCTCTCTCTCTCTCTCTCTCTCTCTCTCTCTCTCTCTCTCTCTCTCTCTCTCTCTCTCTCTCTCAGCAGCTCTGCTGAACCAGCAGCGCACACTCAACCCACACCTGCGCACAGCCTACCCGCCCTCAGCCGCGCAGCCCACCTTCAGCTCACACATGCGCTCAACCCACACCTGCGCGCAACCCACAAATTTCAGTGCAGGACATTACAGATTTGAGCAGGACATTACAGATTTGTGCATTTGGAAAGTTTGCAGGCTGTATGTTTTTTGTGATATGTATGCACATACGAGGATGTCCATGTATGCATAACTGAGGACAGCTGTGTATACATAACTTTAGTGATGGAGGTCATGAGCGCTTCACCAGTTTGCAGGTCCCATACGAAGGCAACCTTCATGCTTACAAACAAGCGGATAACACAAATGGAAAGGGAGATGAAGGAATGGAAAGCAGAGACGGAAGGATGGTGGAAGGAGAACGCCAACCTTCTTCAAATGTTCCTCAACGAAAGAAGGAGAAAGAGGACTTGCACGCAGAGATACAAGCACTTAAGGAGGATTCACACGCACTCAAAGTGGAGGTCTCAGCCCTCAAGCGAGAGCTTGTTGATAGAGCAAACAGTGAACTAGAGGAAGGTGAATTCCAGCCCTCAGTGATAGAGGAAATCAAGGTCATCAAGGAGCAAGCATGGATGATCAAAGAGGAAGAGAAACAGAATGTGGCAAAGACGTCTTCATGGATGGATGTGATCACGAAGACATAGAAGAAGGTGGATGAAGCCAAGAATTGGATAGAAGTCTCTAAGACACGGAAAGGTAAAGAAACCACATCTATCCCCACTCCTACAATCCTCAACATGACTTTAGAAGAAAAGCAACGAAGGAAGACTAGAGCTTTGCATGTACAAGTAACCGGTCTAAAAGACCGAGATGATGTGGTAGGGGAAGTCAAAGAACTGCTCCGCATGATGGGTAGTGAGGCGACTCGTACAAAGGCATGGAGGGTAGGGAAGAAGACACAAGGAAATGGGGAGACTTCAAAGGAGAGAGCTTTAATCATGCGTTTCCCATCCATGGAGGCAAAGAAGGACTTCTTAAAGAAGCGTCCTCCACTAAAGAAAACGGGCATATTCTTTGGAGATGAACTCGCTCTCTCACAGCTTGCGCATATGAGAGAGGTAATGCCAAAGATTCAAGCGGCAAGGGAGAAGGAAAAGATGGCCTTCTACAGAGATGGTCGGGTGGTGCTTGGAGAGCGACGCTCTACATGACGGTGTGAGACCTATGGGACCACATTGAAGATGGCTACTTGGAATTGTAATGGGTCTATGAGGTTGGACGTTGGTGCATTTGAGGACAGTTTCGTAGACAGGGACACTGTATTCTTCTCAAAGACTCACCAGTTCCCTGGACAGTTGATGCCACATGTGATGGGATATAGATGGGAGACAACCCACAGGACAGTCACGAGATCTGAGCATCGGAGTAGAGGTACAAGAGGAATAGCAGTACTATTTAGGGAGGAGCTACAGCCGCTACTACATATTGTACGGAGAGATGATCATGCTAGATACATGTGGGTGAGACTGAGAGCCGACACACGTCGATTTCTATACATTGCCATATGTTACTTCCCCCCCAGTACGTCAGTATATGCTGCATCCAGAGGGCAGACGCCTTTCTCAATACTAGATGATGATATATGGGAGTTTTCTAGGGATGGTGATATCATCCTCCTAGGGGCCTTCAATGCCCGAATGAGCAACTTTCAGACAGTCTTCTACAACACCTCAGAGGAGATGCTTAGAGAATTGGATGTGGGTGAGTTGGGGCTTGACAGATGCTCACATGACAGAGAGCATACGGAGTATGGGAGATACCTCACGGAGATGACAACTAAACATGGGTTAGCCATACTTAATGGCTTACAACGATTTCCACGAGCAACCGGTTTCACATGCTTTCCACACAGACATGGGCCCAGTACAGTGGAGTCTAATCTATGTTATAACTTATGACACAACCGAGCTTTATTCCTTGCATTCAAGATTTCACAGTGGGAGCTAGACCAGTGGGCGTAGCAGTGGATCATGCTCTCTTGACAATGTCCATCTCATTTCAGTATAGTACAGCCCAAACATCCGGAGGCAGGTCACATACTCGTTGTACATTTATACCAGAGACTGACTCAGTTTATATAAAGGAGATCTAAAATCGTCTATGCACAGCTGGTCCAAGCCTCTCAGTGGAGGAGTGCACCACTTTATTGACCGAGACACTACATGGTGCTACATTAGAGGCATACCCACACACTCAGCCGGATCGGAGGCGACATTCAAGGAGCATGCCCCAGAATAGTTGGTATGATGAGGAGTGCAGAGAGATGAGAACCTAGCTTCATAGGGATCTCCTTTTAGGAGTCATCACTTACAGACAATCTCGGATCACTTCTCGGTGCCTTGTGCGACGGAAGCAGCGAGCTTATCTCGCCCAGATGGAGCGAGACTTGTATCAATTGTTCTTGAGTAGAGACTCAGGAGAGGCATGGCGACTCTTTCATGACCACTCACCTCCCCCAATGATTACTTCCCCTGATGTGTGGGGCCAGTATGCGACATCGTTATATACGGTTCCTGGAGAGGACCCCCTTCCAGATCCTACAGAGCCATGCCCAGCTACGAGCACCTTCTTTACCACTGACATGGTAAAGAGAGCCATTGACAAGATGAGGACCAGGAGGGCATGTGATCGTGATAGTCTAGTAGCAGAGCATTTTATACATGCTAGGGATATGTTGGTAGAGGTTCTTGCAGTGTTGTTTAATCGTGCCATGTGTGAGGAGTTACTTTAGACTTGGAGGTTGTCTACTATTGTGCCTATCTTCAAGGCAGGTGATCCTACAGAGCCTAGGAACTACCGCACTATTATGGTTGGACACACATTGACATGGTTGTATGCATCCATTCTTCTTCAACAATTCAATAATTGGGCAAAGAGTGAGGGGGTACAGGCAAAGGGTCAGGCCGGTTTCAGGAGGGGTTCTCCACGCTTGATCATACTCTGACACTCAGAGCCATCATTAAGGAGGGCGGGTCACATAGAGGACGGATTTATTGCAGCTTTGCACTCACTTCCCGGGTTATATGGGTCGTCAGTCTACTTTTGAAAAGGCAAGAAAGCAGAAGAAGCATGTTCGATTTGAAGGAGTACCAAGTTCTTCTTCTTCTTCTTCTTCTTCTTCTGACAGTTCTTCTAGCTCATTTTTTCGAGCGAAGAAGACAGAAAGGGCACAAAGAGAAGCAAAAAGCAACGCTTCGGAAAGGGCAAGAAAAAGGCAAAGAAGTCTAAATCTCGCCCCGTGGTTGACAGTTCTACAGAGGACTCGTCTAGTTCAGACTCGGATGACAACAGCTTTTATGCAAAGAAGAAGAATTTTTACAAAGCCAATTGGTATGACTTTCTAGAAGACAAAAGAAAGAAAGTCCAAGAGTTTAAGGAAGGTAGACAGTCAATTAATTTGACACTTTTTCTGGTTATAGAGATGCTTCGAAGGCTTTGTCTTTTGTACAGCAGTTTGACATCGCTTTCGCGGGAGGGCGTTACTCAGAGCACTCTAAGATTCGGAGAGCTGCCTCTTACTTTAAGGGGAATGCTCGAACATGGTGGTCCACGCTTCTATTCAACAACACTGCGCCAGTTAAATGGCTGAAATTCAAGAGGCTTTTTATTTCTTCTTGGCTGACTCGAGAGTATCAATGCGATATACGAACTGCTTGGAACCATCTTCGGATGACCAAGAAGGATACAGTGGACGCTTATTGCGAGAGATTCTGGAGCTCTCTTCTACCCGCTTCTTCATTCAAGAAGATCTCGTTCAAGGAACAAATTGAGCGGTTTACCTTGGGTCTTCCTACAGAGATCCGAGATCACTGCTTGGAACAGAAGTAAGCTTCCATTCAGGAGTTCATGAGTCATGCGAAACAGGGTTTTGCCATTCACTCTCGCAGTTTGACCTACCTCACCGATGAGGTCATGACACAAAGAGCCGAACAGACTTCAACAAATGAAAGTAGAAAGAGGAAGAGCAACCCAGAAAAGAAAGATGCACCACCCAAGCTTACTCCTCAGGAGAGAGCTCGCTTCATCAAGGAAGGGAAGTGCTTTGGATGCCGCGAAATTGGACATATCTCAGCCGCAAAGTGCCCTAAAAAAGCACAAAAAGAACAGAACGACAAGGACGACGAGAGGCCTGAGAGTTCGAGAGCTGCTGAGGAACGTGGAAAAAAAGGCAAGATGAAAACAAGACTGGTTCCAGATTGCGTGGGTACTAATCCCAGCATGTTGGACGAGAGTACAGAACTTTGCCAAACTTGGGGCAAAGTGAAAGACCAAGAAGCCCTGATCTTCTTTGATGGACGAGCCAAGGCCAACTTCATTTCACCGGAATTGGCGGCGCGGCTGGAAATCACTCCCGATCGGATGGGACCACTTGCGGAGGCAGTTCTAGCAGTACCTGGCAGGGACGTAGCCATTACACTTGTCATTAGCAAACTTCAGTTGCATTGTCAGGGGTATTTGGGGCATGAGGACTTTTACATAATGCCTTTGGAAGGTTGTGGTGTCCTCTTAAGAATTCCCTGGTACCACAAGAACAACGCCGTGGTCGACCATCGGGCGACGAAAGCGACATTGACCACAGAGAAGAGTAGAACCATTGTACTTGATATTAAACTTAAGGGCAAGTGTGTCCCTATTGTATCGGCTTCGGCCATTTCAAAGTTAATGAAATCGAGTCTGTTTGTTTACTCGATCTTTATGAAAGAGTTGAGTGATGAGCATAGGACAAATGAGTATGACCTTGATAAAGGACGCCAAGATTTTCTCCACTCCCATGCCAATTGCTTCTCAGAGGGCCTGCCACACGAGTTACCACCCGCTCGTCCTGAAGATCACACCATTGATCTAATACCTGGAAGCACACCACCGCACCGGCCACCTTACCGTGTGAGCCGAGCCCAGAACGAAGAGATTATGAACCAAAAGAAAGACCTCTTGGGAAAGGGTCTTGTCTACCCTAGCATTGCTCTCCAGCGTTGTTGGTTTTGAAGAGAGACGGATCTTGAGACTTGGAGAATGTGCATCGATCATAGAGCTCTCAACAAAATCACCATCAAGAACAAATTTCCAATTCCTAGGATAGATGATAAACTCGACAGATTGCAAGGATCCTCCTGTTTTAGCAGTATTGATTTGAAGAGTGGATATCATCAAATCCGAATCGCGCTGGGAGACGTCTACAAGACAACCTTTCGGCAACTTTGGGTTATTTGAGTTTTTGGTGATGCCTTTTGGCTTAACCAATGCTCTTGTGACATTTAACCGGATGATGGACAGGATTTCTCGAGAGTACATGCTATTTGTTGGCACTTTTTTTGACGATATCATTGTTTTCTACAAATATGAGGCAGAACATAGAGATCATCTGCTTCAAGTCTTTCAGGCATTACGAGATCACAAGTTACTAATTGACGCGAAGAAAAGTGAATTTTTCCTACCAAAGATACACTTTCTGGGACACATTGTCTCAGCAGCAAGAGTGCAGATGGATCAGGCCAAGATACAGACTATCCGTGATTGGCCCGATTTGAAGAATGTCCATGAAGTTAGAACCTTCTTGGGATTGTGTTCGTACTACAGGCCGTTCATTCGAAAGTTTACAGAGGTCGCTTCCCCTTTGCATATCTTGACATAGAAAGGAGTCCCTTTCTCGTGGGGACCCACAGCGGTGACTGCCTTTCAAACATTGAAAGAGAGATTGACTACGGGACCAGTTTTGACTTTGCCGGACTTGCAGAAGTCATTTGAAGTATATTCTGATGCTTGTGGTCGTAGTCTGGGTGTGGTCTTAATGCAAGAAGGCCATGTCACTGCTTACGAGGGCCGATTATTCTCAAGGCCGGAATTGACAGCACAGATATGAGAAAGAGCTTTTGGCAATCATCCATACTCTTACTCAGTGGCGGCACTATCTACTCGGAGCGGATTTTACTGTGTTTACAGACCATCAAAGTTTACGCTACTTCTTGTCACAGAAGCAGCTATTGGAAAAGCAAATGCGGTGGGCGAACATCTTGTCACAGTTTCACTTCCAGATTGTCCATGTTCAGGGACAGAAGAATTGGTGGCAGATGCTTTGTCTCGGAAGCCATTGGTTCTGGATATTTCCGCGATACATCATAGGAGCTTCAAGGATATGGTCGATCAGTATGCCACGGATACGGATTTTGCTGACGTTTTCACACAGATATGGCATGGAGAAACAATAGCGGGATATTCCATTCGGGATGGCTACTTGATGAGGAAAACCATGTTGTGCGTTACACAGCCGTTGAGGAAAAAGGTTATGACTGAATGCCATTGTCCGCCTTTTACGGGTCATCGCGGCATTGCTACCACCATGAAAGGGGTAGAGAGATACTTCTTTTGGCCGAGACTCAAGAAGGATGTGGACGCGTTTGTGCGCAGGTGCTTGGTATGCCAGAAGGTCAAGTTTGACAGGCATAAAGCACAGGGATTGTTAAAGCCTTTGCCCATACCCACCCGCCCCTGGAAAAGTATTGCAATGGATTTCATTTTTGATCTCCCGAGAACATGCAGGAACCAAGAAGGTTCAAATGTGTTTGGCAAAAGAAATTATAAGTACAACACTTCTTCACAGCAACACCAACGAGGGAATTTTAGGTGAGGAACAGCTATTTGCAATCGCTGGAGTTGGGAGCATTAGTGCAAGATAATTGGTATGTGCATTTCGTGGATTCTTATTTCAATGCAAAACACTATGTTGCGGATCATTTAATGAGACTGTTTGTGGCCCAGATTTTCAGATTACATGGCATGCCCGAGACGATTGTCTCCGACAGGGACCCCAAATTTACGAGTTTGTTTTGGAAGGCAATTTGGGAGAACATTGGCACGCAGTTGCAGTTCTCATCATCTTTCCACCCGCAGACTAACGAGCAATCTGAGATTGCCAATTCAGTGGTTTTAGCTTTACTAAAGTCTTATATCTCGGATCAGAAGACTCAATGGGAAAAGTATCTACCTTTGGTGGAATTTGCCTACAACAACACGATACACTCTTTGACGGGGAAACGCCATTTGAGATTATTGAAGGTGCTGCGAAGGTTCCACCCTTCCTAAGCACGAAAGATAAGATTTTTGAAGCTGATGAGTATATGCGCGACTTAGACACGGCTTTTGCCAAGGTCCGTGAGGCTTTGCAAAAATCTCAAGAAAGACAGAAAAAGGCAGCGGATCGCCATCGTCCCGATTTGAAATTGAAGGAGAATGATTGGGTGCTCTTACGTTTTGAGAAGGCACGCCTGAGAAAGAAGAAGGGAAAGGAGAGGCTTTTTCTAAAGCTTAGTATGAGATACTATGGACCTTTCCAGATCTCTGAAAAGATCAATGATGTCTCCTTCCGACTGAAACTGCTTGACACTTACAGGATTCACAATGCATTTCATGTGAGTCTCTTTGAACCTTTTAAAGGTGATGTGCCCGAGATCGAATCTTTCTCTTCTGATCTAAAGCAATCAACTATGGCAATTCACAACGGAAATGCCCATGCTTGGTGCTCATACTGTCATGTGCTCGTTCTACGAATGTGTCATGCCAAGAAAGAGACATGGAATGTGACTTCCTTACATACATACTTTTCAGCTTTTCATGAACAATCCACATACATTTGTGCTCATTCATGAGTGAAACGTGCTTAACGTACAATATGTCATGCCTAGGAAAAAGGATCACATAAAGACGGTGACGAAAACACAGGAACCAACCACGAATGAAACACTCGAACAATGCGTGCGTACTAATCATGCGAACACATAATACTTCCTGTGAGGGTTCTTTGGACTGAGGCTCGAGAGCCAAGATCGGTGCTTCCTGAGGGGGTTCTTTGGTCCTAGACTCGAGAGCCAAGATGGGTTCTTCGTGATTGGTCGAATCTACAATGAGATTAGCTTCACTAGAAAAGGTATCAACTAACCCATCATTCTTGTGAACAATCACATCATGCTCATGAGAAATCACATCTTGATCGTACAAATCATCATGCTTGTCATTGTCATCCAAATCCTCTGTGTCATGCTTTGGAGAAGAAGAGACTGAGAGAGTCTCCTTTTCCCGAATCTCTTGCATCTGTGCCTGTACTTGAGAAAAGAGTCGCAACATCTCTTTCATGTGTCGGGCACTCTGTTCGGCCGCCAAGCACGCTTGCTCACGCTCACGCGCCAAGTCGGCCTTTCTTACTGCTTCTCTTTCTGCTTTTCTTACTTCGGTTTTCAAGCGGTACTTACGCTCTATGGCTGCCACTGTTTCTTCGTAGTCACGATCTATGGCTGCCCTTCTTTCTTCGTGTTCTAACTTCCTGTCCATAAACAACTGCGTCAACTCCTTTATAGGAGTTAGTGCAATCCTTGGCGTAGATGGGGAAGGGGGAGGGTCAAAAAAACCTCCTGGTGGGGAAAATTCTTCTTCGCCTCTCTCATGCTCATCACTTCCAAGCGAAGTATCCATTCCGCTTCGAGTGATGACCATCCACTGAAGTCGTGGGTTCTTGTGGATTCTTGTGGTCTTGGGTTCTTAAGTTCACTAGGAACGTGGGTTCTTGGGGGTCTTGGTTCTTAGGGTTCTTGAGGGTCTTGAGGGTCTTGAGTCTTGCGGTTCTTGAGGGTCTTGAGTTCTTGAGGTTCTTCTTTCGCTTGTAATTTGTGTTAGAGAAGGATCTCTTCACCCAATTTGTGCTCTTTTCCGCGAGCGCACCCCTTGACGGCCTTGCACTCACACCAAGGTTGCTTTGTCCCACCTCACGTCGATTGGCGCCGCTAAGTGCACGATCCGCTCTCAATGAGTGAAAAGAGGCACAAGGGGAGGCTGGACAAGCCCTTCTTTCTTGGGTTCCCTGTCACTCTTCAAAAACACGATTAGGAATCGACATGCCCAAGTGAACTTGGTTTTGTGCGACCTCAACAAGCAAAAAAGATTATGTGATTCTTGTGGTTCTTTCCTTGAGTGATACAGAACATTGCCAAAGCTCTGATACGAATGTAAGGTGCAGCGGAAGTGAATGTTGAACTTTGCTCAAGATGAGTGCTCCGATTGGTACTCAAGGTTCCTTTTATTCTTATGGAAGGGAGAGCCTTCCGTTCTTAGTGAGAGAGTGCAATGATCACAAACAAGTGAATGGACACTATGCATGAAAGTATATGAAACTGAGAGATAGAGAGAGAAGAGACTACGACACAGAGACGTAAAACCCTCCTCCGAAGGCCCCACTCTCTATGGCGAGAGCGGTCTACTTATGATTGCACAAATCTCTACAATGCTTGGACTTGCCGACGATGTCAACGGCAATGAGGAACGACGACGCGTTGAAAACGCAGATGCTGAAATCTACTTTTCCGGGCTGAATCTGCAAACTTCGCTGGACTTGACTGTGCGGCGAGGATCTGCTGTGCGGGAAGGTGAGGTCTACGAGGTTCGGGACTTGATCTACGAGTGCGAAAGGCTGAAAACTGAAAACGCTGGTCCTATGGCTGATTTTGTCGCGATGATCTGCAAAAACGCTACGGTTGTTCAGCAAACCAAAAACACTAGGGCTGAAATTGGCCCTGCTGCTGCTGCCGGTTGTCCTGCAAATGCAAAAAGCTAGGCTTCTTGATGGGTCCTGCTGCTGCCGGGCTGATCTGTTGTGCAACAATCGCCAGGCTGCCTGTAGAAGAAAACGCTAGGTCCTTGCAGATGCAAAAACGCTAGCCTTGCTGATGGGGTGGGGTCTTGCTGAGAGGTTGCCTGTTGAACGGTGCTCCTGTTGCCTCTTATGCCAGAAAGTGTTAACGCTAGGTTTTTATTTATACAAACTTAGCAAAATTGCCCTACCTACTTTCCAACAAAAGTCACTTAAAAATAATAAGTGAAAAATATCAAAAATAGGGAAAATAGGTCTATGCACTGTAAAAATGCTCCTAATAGGTTCTGATGGAAACCCGATGATCATGTTGTGTGCAACCAGAGGATATGCATCTAATCTAAGTGTCTGGACATGCACGGTCTACGAACAGATACACAAAAGTGCCAAATCACTTCCTATTCTAGACTGACTGGACTGACGGAACCCTTGTCGTGCTGTAGCTTGTCCACGGACACATAGGGTTGGATGTGTCACGTGACATACAGTGGTTGTATACTGTGTACAAAGAGACCTCTGGCGATGCTCAACAGCCTATCACCCAAAGGATGTCCAAGAGAGGGAGAACAATGTGAGGGCTATGTATACATCAAGGTGTCCTACATGAAGAGTACAAAATGAGCCATTGTGGAGGTGTGTAATGCCATGTGATGTGACCATGGTCCATACCGAAAAGGACTGAAGATCTCGCCCATGTCTGAAGAAAAGAGTATTGACGCCTCTCCGCTGCCTTGGAGGAACCCGTTGAAGTATCCCACTGGCTACGGAGAGTATGTAGCAACTCAATCCAAATAGCTATCAAAGTGGTGGATGTAGGAGAAGGCTGAGAGTCCAAAATGTGAGCACAACAAGTCTTCCACATGGTCCAAAGAGTGATGTTGCAGATCATAGTAAAAATGCCTCTAGGAAAGATCCAACCGATGACCTGTATCTGGAATCGTCTGTAGAGTGTTGTAAGGTGCAGCAGAAGTGAATGTTGAACTTTGCTCAAGATGAGTGCTCCGAATTGTGCTCAAGGGTTCCTTTTACTTAAGGAAGGGAGAGCCTTCCGTTCCTTTAGTGAGAGAGTGCAATGAACACAAACAAAGTGGATAAACACTGTGAATGCAGGTGTTGAGACTGAGAAATAGAGAGAGAAGAATACGGCACCAGAATGTTGTCAAACCCTCATCCGAAGGCCCCACTCTCTATGGCGGGAGTGGTCTACTATTGATGCACAAATCTCTACAATGCTTTGGACTTGCCGACGATGTCGACGACGAGACAGGGCTGAAAACTGAAATGCTAATGGCTGAAATCTGCAAATCTTGTATTTGCTGAATTCTGACTCTATGTCGGTGACGACAGCGATGATGACGATGCGACAACGACGCGCTGCAAACGCAGATGCTGAAATCTGTGTTTTCCGGGCTGAATCTGCAAACTTCAGTGGATCTGACCGTGCGGCGAGGATCTGCTGTGGGAAGGTGAAATCTGCGAGGTTTGGGGGTTCTACTGCGGATTCTTACTGCTGAAAACTAAAAATGCTGAAGCTATTGGTTGTCTGGTCGCGGAGAATCTGCAAAATGCTAGGCTTGCCTGCTGATCTAAAACGCTAGGGGCTAAATCTGTCCTGCTGCAAAAACGCTAGGGGATCTGCTGAGTCTGCTATCGCAAGGTTGGTCTGCAAATGCAAAACGCTGGGGCTGATCTGAAATGGATGAAAAACGCTGGCTGATTCTTGTTGATGGCTGAAAACGCTAGGTTGACTGCCGGGGGGGTCTTGCTGAGAAGGTGCACTGTTGGATGTCAGGTCCGTGTTGCCTCTTCTGCCCAAAAGTGCTAGCGCTAGGATTTCTTATATACTTGATTGTCAAATTGCCCTACCCAGTTTCCCAACAAAAGTCACTTAAAAATAATAAGTGAAAAATTGCTAAAATAGGGAAATTAGGTCTATGCACTGTAAAAATGCTCGCGATGGGTTTTGACTGTAATCTGATGATCATGTTGTGTGCAACCAGAGGATATGCATCTACTCTAAGTGCTTGGACATGCATGGTCTGCGAACAGACCCACAAAAGTGCCAGAACACTTCCTAAGCTAGACTAATTGAAGTGAACTAAACCCATGTCATGAAGTACATGTCATGAAGTAGCTTGTCCACGTACACATAGGGTTAGATGTGCACGTGACAAGTGCCTAGTCTATACTTCAAAGAAGTAAGCATGAAGACCGGGTCTGTCGGAGAGCCCTGAAAAAAGGAATTTTATGAAGCCATGGAGTTTTACGAATCCATGAGCTCCTCGCAAGCTCACACACACTTTCTTTTTTAGTAATGTTGCACGCTCACACACACACGCGCGCACACACACACAGCTCCATCACTCCCTTCTCGAGACCCTTATGGGCTGCCGCCCTGTTGCATGGGTAGAACCTTTATTTTTTTGACACTTGGCCTCCCTAACCCTTATCCATTCCCTTAGAGGCAGTTCCCACAATCTCAACCCCTAGCCAAATATTGTGTGTGTGTCCTAGCTATAAAATATTTCACATTCCTTCCCCCTTAACAAGAATTTTTGTCCTCGAAAATTTGATTGAACGGAATAATTCTAAAATTAAGAAACCAATTTTAGAGAGTGCTTACTCTTTCCATGTTGAACTCTCTTCAATACAATCTTTCTACTTAACTAAACACTATTTATAAATTGTATTCCTAGTTCTTTTTTCTCTAGTATTCAGTATTCTTTCTGGTTCATGTGGAAGAGATTGAGTATCTATGAGTTACACTATCTGATCATCTTGAATGAGATTATCAAATTGACCCAACTTCTTTTTGAGTCTGCTAACGTGGAATACTCGATGTATGCCACTTTGTCTCTAGTAATTGAAGTTTGTAAGCCATATCTCCAACTTTCTTTAGTATTGTGTAAGGTCCACAATACTTTGGTGATCCAAGAACGTCTGATGATCAAACAAAAAGTGGTTCTCGAGATAAAAGTATCTCCCTCTACCTGCCAGAGCCAACTCCAACATATGCAAAGGAACATGCACCTGAACTTGGAGCCGGAACTGAAACTTCCATCCTCATATAAACAATGAAAAATCAAAGAATATCCACTGCTTCTAGAAGGAAAGAGATCCCCCGCTGTCATCCATAATCCAAAATCAGGTACAAAAGTACAATTGAATCATCAACCTGCTACCCATCGGATAGGTAGCTCCGTTGACAATTTCAAGAAAGACCTGCATTTGCAAAAGGCAAAGAAAATCTGCCAATCTGTAAGGTGCAACGGAATGAATGTTGTATTTTCTCAAGATTAGTGATCTTTATTGCTCAAGGTTCCTTTTAGTTCTTAGGGAAGGAGAGAGCTTTTCGTCTTATGGAGAGTGCTATGATCACAAACAAAGTGAGTGGATATTGTGCGTGCAAGTGAATGAGACTGAGAGAAGGAGAGAGAAGAGATACGACACCCGAGAGGTTGTAAAACCCTCCTCCGAAGGCCCCACTCTCGTCGGCGAGAGTGGTCTACTTTGATTGCACAAAGGTGTACAATGCGAATGCAATGGACTATGCCGATGACGACGACTTAGGCTGAAATCTGTGATCTTCTATGGGCTGAATTCGGTGGCTGTTTCGGGGCTGAAAATGACTTTTTGCTTGCTGTGGTTATGGCTGAAAATGGTGGATCATCTGCAACCAACTGGGGGGTTGATCTACTAATGTGTATCTGCTGAAAACTGTGTGTATCTAACTGCTGAATTCTGCGTTTTTGCTGCTGCTGAGTTGCGTTTTTACCTGGCTGAAAAACGCTGATTGTTGTAGGTCTATTCCATGCTGAAAATGGCTAATCTGATGCAGATGCCTAGCGTTAGTAAAAACGCTGAATAGGCCAGGCTGTTGGTGAACAAAACCACTACAAGGCTGATGGGGCTGGCGATGATGCAACAATTTGCTAACGCTAGGGTACTGAGGTTGATGGCGATGACTGCAAGAGAGGAAACGCCAATGATGGGGCTGGCCCGGCGAGGATGGAATCCAAGAACGCTGGGGGTGCTGGGGGGGTACTGCTGAGAAGTTGCTTGTTGAGCGGGAAGCTCCTGCTGCCTCTTCTGCCAATTACTGCTAACTTGGGTTTGCTTATATATTAACTTAGCAAAATTGCCCTACCTACTTTTGTTGGAAAGTCACTTAAAACTAATAAGTGAAAATAACCAAAAATAGGAAAATAGGCTAAATGCACTGGAAAATTCTCCTAATTGATGCTAACGGATTCTGATGGGAATTCCGATGATCATGCTGTGTGCAACCGGAGGATATGCATCTATGCTAAGTGATTGGGCATGCACGGTCTACGAATAGACTCACAAAAGTGCCAGATCATTGCTAATCTAGACTTGACTAAACTGACTGAACCCTGTTGTGGTGTAGCTTGTCCACGGACACATAGGGTTGGGATGTGTCACGTGACACAATCCATCTCCTCGAAGAAAACACAGCCATAGAAACCTCCTTTAGAAGTGAGGAAGAAGATCATGCTGTTGTCCAAACACTTCTCTCTGAAGAAGAAGCTGGAAATGAATAACTCTCCCTCTAGATCCAACAACCGCATGCTTGCTCCCCTTGCAGGAAGGCACGGTAACATGACTCCATCTGGGAAGAAACAAAGCAATCTAGCACTGCTACACATCTTCTAACCTCCAACGGGTTCCCCTCGGTAAAAGAGGTGGAGGTAATCAAGGGTAAAGACGGGGAAGTCGTAGACGAGGATCCAACGCCTCCACATACCCAAATCTGCCCTAAACTTGGAGAAAACCAAGGGAAAACAGCAAGCTTCTTCTCTCTCAATCATGTCCAAAACCCGACTGGATCAGCCATATCCAAGCATACAAGTGGTCGTATCACTATAGGGCTCTGATACCATGTCAAAGGTGCCAATGGAAGATGTAATGAAGACAAGAACTGGCTCGTGATCCGTTGGGTACCTTGACTCCGATCTAGCAATGCCAAACACATGAACAAGGCACACCTCTGGAGAAGACAGGACTGAGGTAGCGAGAGACAGGACATCTGAGAGAGAGAGAGAGAGAGAGAGAGAGAGAGAGAGAGAGAGAGAGAGAGAGAGAGAGAGAGAGAGAGAGAGAGAGAGAGATTTGGGAAAGGCTCTCCATGTTGATGACAATCTGCTCATACAAGTGACCAAGGGTGGTCCGGTGTAGAACTGACATGCCCAATGGATAGACCCGAGGTGCACACAACTGCGACTGCTATTGACACTGTCAACTGGTCCTGCACACAAGATCACTGACACGGCTACATCATGGGTTGGGCTCCCCAACACTGATCCATCTCCTCGCAAAGGAAGAACTAGAGTAAGAGAGAGACAGAATTGGATCTCTTCTCTCTTAGGCCAACACAAAAGGATAGTGCTACGTCTCTAACTAAGATGCCCACGAGACGGGCTGTCCTGAGCAGATCACGAGGGGAGATATGCTGCCCATGTCTGTCCTAGCAAGGGATCGCCACCACAGGGATACTACCATCATCTGCAAACCTCCCCATCGCTGCCCACCAAAAACACTGGGGGCTGCCAGTTAAAACGCTAGGGTTCCTGAGTAAAACACTAGAGCGGCTAGTGATGAAAATGCTAGGGGTGCCTGTTGGTGAACTCCTCATGCTGCCACCTGGGGTGCCCATGAGAGGGCGCCCTTGAACTGGGGCTGAATTCACTGCTACAGTCTAGCATGAGTCATTAGCTTAGGACCTAGCCTGGCACTTTGTGAGCCTCTAGCAGGACGTGCATGTCCAGGCCGGTCATAGTTACATACCCTCTATTGCACAGGACAGCATTTCAACACTTAGGCAATTTACCACGTGTGAGCCATCTCTTGTGGCATTATTATTAAGTGACCCTTCACATTCCCACATCGTGGAATTTCAGCCATACTGCTTGACCCACGTCATTTCACCTATAAAGGGCAGCCTTTGGGCGCTTAGAGAAGGCGGAAGACGCAAGGAAAGCAGAGCACCCAACCGTGCCACATGACCAAGCAGAAGCCCAACGTTTTTCTCAGCATGACCAACACTTGACCTTCAGCGTTTTCAGCCTTGGAGACCACGTTTTTCAGCCAGAACAGTCAGCATTTTCAGCTTTGAAGACCCGGCAGATTTCAGCCCTAGCCTCGTCATTGGTTGCAATCCCTTATCCATCGGCATCGCTAGCAGTACCGGCATTCAGACATAGCGTCGTCATCATCGTCATCGTTGACATCATCGTCGTCGTCGACACAGTACCTCAGCACCTAGTACCCCTTGTGCCTTGGCTCGGCATAGGGATCCACAAAATCTTGTCCTCAATATCATCGTCATCGACATAGACTCCATCAATACCTCGTCGTCGTTGTCGTCGACATAGACTCCATCAAGAACCTCGTCATCGACATAGACTCCATCAAGGACCTCATCGTCGTCGTCGTCGTCGTCGTCATCGACACAGACCCATCAGTACCTCATCGTCGACATCATTGTCATCGACATAGACCCCATCAGTACCTCGTCGTTGTCGTCGTCGTCGACATAGACCACCATCAGTATCTTGTTGTCATCATCGTCGCCGACATAGAACCCATCTGTACTTCAGTACCCGCGGGCCGCAGTACCTTAGTACCCAGTAGTACCCAGCATCAGTACCATCAGTACCCAGTACACAGCATCAGTAGCCATTAGCATCAGCATCTCAGCATTTAGTCATTGTATTAGCATAGTGCAAGAATAAAGAAAGTACTTGCTCTAATAATAGAGCAAGGGGGCCCTTGAGGTATTGGGACCCGATATTCGGTGTCCTCTCTCTCTCTCTCTCTCTCTCTCTCTCTCTCTCTCTCTCTCTCTCTTTCAATTCAGTTCAATTCTCTCAAGTGAAGTAAAGTGTCCTTTGTGTTTGTGCGGGGTACTAGATCCGAGCTAAATCCTTAAAAACTTCCGCTACACCTGACAGAGAAGGACCACTATCCACCTATATGAAAGATAACATGTCAGTCTAAGGATAAGGGAAGTAGGTGTGTCCTGAATAGTACAGTCTCCAAAGATCAATCTGGAAGACGAGGCATAGGAACTACTGCTCGGATGCACTGGGAAGAGCAACCATCACACCACAAATCCGAAAGTGGATATACCTAGATGAATCCAGGATAAGCCTATATTCACACTTGAAGGAAAGTGCAAGGTATAGCCCCATGGTAGTCACCCACAAGGCAATATAACCATCAGCTCCATCATGCATAGTATTGACTAAATACCACGACATCCCCACTAACATCCTCAATGCCCAATAGTGGATGTAGAACTAGGTACTCCCCAACACAACACACAACACGTGCACACACACGAGCATAAATCAACACAAAGTTCAACGTACTGAGTTTCTGTCATGACTTCGAAGATCAAGGGCAGACTCAGCCATAATGAAGCCTAGCACTAAAAGAAGCATTAAATCGGAAAAAATAACACAAAAATGAGATAATGGAGGACTAGAAATCGACATGAAAAGAGATTGTCCTAAGAAAGCATCCAGCGAACCTAAAGAACCCACAGCACCAACAGCTACCACAAGCACTTTAGTGAACCACACTGATTCTCCACATTTCTCTGACACACACATTGATGAGTCTCTCTTTAAATGTCATGGTCATGTGAAGGGTCAACGTTTTGTCATATTGTTTGATTCAGGCAGTATACATGATGTGATTAGTGACTCTCTTGTAGAAAGAGCCTGCTTGGAGGTTAGCCAGACAACTCCTCTCAAGGCATCGGGCTTCGCTCCCGATATGGTGTCACAAATTGGTGACGTGGCTGCCCTTACACACAAGAAATGGCAACGTGGGGGGCTCTCTTGTAGAAAGAGCCCACTTGGAGGTTAGCCAGACAACTCCTCTCTAAGAGTTGGGCTTCCCTCCCGGTATGGTGTCACAAACTGGTGACGTGGCTGCCCTTACACACAAGAAATGGCAACGTGGGGGACTGCAAAAAACCGAAAGCTACGCGAAATGCTGACGTGGCAATTCCGTACGGCTGATAATGTGGCAGCCTGCAAATTGCGGCGGTTTTTTACGGCAGCCAGTGTTCAGCTTTTGGGCATTGCTTTTTCTACGCAATTACTGAGAGAGAGAGAGAGAGAGAGAGAGAGAGAGAGAGAGAGAGAGCTTTTTGCTATATTTTACGCAAGGGTTCAGAGAGAGAGGAAAAGCCTCTTTTGCTTTATTTTTTAAATGCTTTTAACTTGAAGCTTTTGGGACAGCTTTTGAAGCTTTTGAGGCTCTGCTTTTAGCATCCCTTGTAATCTTTAAATAAGCAAGAAGGCCTCTCACAACTCAGAGCATCTGGACATAGAGTCTGAGAGTGAGCGCATGTCTGCACTCTTGTACTTTGAACACAGATTAATACAAAAAGAAATATCAAAAGGGGTGCCAGTCTTTGGGGCCAATATCTCTAGGCACGGAACTCCGTCGGGCCAGTGTCGAATCAATTGTGAACTGTGAACTGTTTTAAAGTGATTATTTGTGGTGTAGCGGTAGATTCTCAACTTGGAGTGTCCAAGTCTGTTACAGTGGTATTAGAGCGCAGCCGATTTCTCTCCTATGGGAAATCCGATCCTTTTTACGCGGCACCTATGGCTTCAGGCAAAGATCAGTCGACTCCCTCTGCATCCGGAGATGCGGGAAGAGATCACAACAAAGATTCACGCGATTACGGCCCGCCTTGGCCTACTCAGGCGGAGCGTCAAGAGATGGAGCGTCGACAATTGATCAGCGATGCAACAAAGATGATGCTTAATTTTGCAAAGGACCCGAAATTGACAAAATATATGAGCCAGACTTCTTTCGATGAGGTGCACACGCAGTGGCAGAAGACCACAAAACCACCCCGAAAACCCGCTCTCAAGAAACCTCCTATTCCCAAGAAGTATACAAAGAAAGAATTAGAAGAGGTGGTTGATGCACGAATTGCTCAGCTGTTTGACGCGCAGAATAAAGTTAAAAAGCACGACAAAAAAGCAGAAGAAAGGCACTGACTTCCCGGGTTATTTGGGTCATCAATCTACATTTGATAAGGCAAGAAAGCAGAAGAAGCGTGTTCGATTTGAAGGAGTACCCAGTTCTTCTTCTTCTTCTTCTTCTTCTTCTTCTTCTTCTTCTGACAGTTCTTCTAGCTCATTTGACTTGAGCGAAGAAGACAAAAAGGGTAAACAGCGAAGCAAAAAGCAACGCTTCGGAAAGGGCAAGAAAAAGGCAAAGAAGTCTAAATCTCGCCCCGTGGTTGACAGTTCTACAGAGGACTCGTCTAGTTCGGACTCTAACGACAGCCGTTTTTATGCAAAGTAGAATATAAAGCCAACCAGTATGACTTTATGGAAGACAAAAGCAAGAAAGTCCGAGAGTTTAAGGAAGGTGGACACTCAATTAAATTTGACACGTTTTCTGGTTATAGAGATGCTTCGAAGGCTTTGTCTTTTGTACAGTAGTTTGGCATCGCTTTCGCGGGAGGGCGTTACTCCGAGCACTCTAAGATTCAGAAAGCTGCCTCTTACTTGTCACGTGACACATCCAACCCTATGTGTCCGTGGACAAGCCACACCATGACTAGGGTTCAGTCAGTCAAGTCAGTCTAGAATAGGAAGTGATCTGGCACCTTTGTGAGTCTGTTCGCAGACTGTGCATGTCCAGACACTTAAATTAGACGCATATCCTCCGGTTGCACACAGCATGATCATCAGCATTACCATCAGAATCCATCAAGGGAATTTTCCAGTGCACTAAACCTATTTTCTCTATTTTTGACATTTTCAATTATTTATTAAGTGACTTTTGTTGGGAACGAGGTAGGACAATTTTGCTAAGATAATATATAAGCAAACCAAAGTTACCACTTTCTGGCAGAAGAGGCAACAAGAGCACCTCGCTCAACAAGCAACTTCTCAGCAGAACCCCCAGATGCCCTAGCGTTTTGCATCACAGCAGAAGGCTAGCGTTTTTGGACCAGATCAGCCAGCGTTTTTTCTTTGACAACAGCCTGGTGATAGCAAGAAGCAGAAGACTCCCCAGCGTTAGCAGATTTCCACTGCAAGGACAAACATCAACCCTAGCGTTTTTGCATCTGCAAGGCACTTCAGCTTTTTTGCAGATTTGCCCGACAGAATCCCCACAAGCATCAGCGTTTTCAGTTTTCAGCATTTAGAACCCGCAGAAGAACCCCCAGACCTCGCAGATCTCACCTTCCCGCAGCAGATCCTCGCCGCACGGTCAGATCCAACGAAGTTTGCAGATTCAGCCCGGAAAACGCAGATTTCAGCATCTGCGTTTTCAGCGCGTCGTCATCGACATCGTCACCGACATAGAGTTAGAATTCAGCAGATAAAGATTTGCAGATTTCAGCCCTTAGCATTCTCAGATTTCAGCCCGTCTCATCGTCGTCGACATTGTCGGCGAGTTCAAGCATTGTAGAGATTTGTGCAATCAATAGTAGACCACTCTCGCCATCGAGAGTGGGGCCTTCGGAGGAGGGTTTTACGTCGTCTCTGCTGTCGTATTCTCTTCTCTCTCTATCTCTTAGTCTCATGCAGCTTCATTCACAGTATCTATTCACTTTGCTTGTGTCCATTGCACTCTCTCACTAAAGGAACGGAAGGCTCTCCCTTCCGTAAGCAAAAGGAACCTTGAGCAAAGTTCGGAGCACTCATCTTGAGCAAGTTCAACATTCACTTCCGCTGCACCTTACATTACTTTAAGGGGAATGCTCGAACTTGGTGGTCCACGCTTCTATTAAACAAGACTGCGCCAGTTAAATGGCTGAAATTCAAGAGGCTTTTTATTTCTTCTTGGCTGACTCGAGAGTATGAACGCGATATATGAATTGCTTGGAATCATCTTCGGATGACCAAGAAGGATTCAGTGGACACTTATTGCGAGAGATTATGGAGCTCTTTTCTACCCGCCTCTTCATTTAAGAAGATCTTGTTCAAGGAACACATTGAGCGGTTTACCTTGGGTCTTCCTACAGAGATCCGAGATCACTGCTTGGAACAAAGGTCAGCTTCCATTCAGGAGTTGATGAGTCATGCCAAACGGGGTTTTGCCATTCACTCTGGCAGTTTGACCTACCGCACAGATGAGATCATGACGCAAAGAGCCGAACAGACTTCGACAAATAAAAGTATAAAGAGGAAGAGCAACCTACAAAAGAAAGATGCACGACCTAAACTCACTCCTCAGGAGAGAGCTCGCTACATTAAGGAAGGGAAGTGCTTTGGATGCAGGGAAACTGGACATATCTCGCAAAGTGCCCTAAAAAGGCACAGAAAGAACAGAACGACAAGGACGAAGAAAGGCCTGAGAGTTCGAGAGCAACTGAGGAAAGATGGAAGAAAAGGCAAGATGAAAACAGGACTGGTTTTGGATTGTGTGGGTACTCATCCCAACACGATGGACGAGAGTACAGAACTTTGCCGAGCTTGGGGCAAAGTGAAAGACCAAGAAGCCTTGATCTTCTTTAATGGAGGAGCCAAAACTTCACAGGAATTGGCGGCGCGGCTCGAGATCACTCCCGATCGGATGGGACCACTTGCACAGGCAGTTCTAGCGGCACCAGCAGGGACGTAGCCATTACACCTATCATTGGCAAACTTCGGTTGCATTGTCAGGGGTATTTGGGGCATGAGGACGTTTACATAATGCCTTTGGAAGGTTGTGATGTTCTTTTGGAAATTCCCTGGTACCACAAGAACAACGCCGTGGTCGACTATCGGGCGAGGAAAGCGACATTGACCACAGAGAAGGGCAGAACCATTGTACTTGATATTAAACTTAAGGGCGAGTCTGTCCCTATTGTATCGGATTCTGCCATTTCAAAGTTAATGAAATCCAGTCTGTTTGTTTACTCGATCTTTATGGAAGAGTTGAGTAATGATGATAGGACAAATATGTCTGAACTTGATAAAGAACGCCGAGATTTTCTCCACTCTCATGCTGATTGCTTCTCAGAGGGCCTGCCACGTGCTGTGACATAAAAACGCGTTTCGGCCCTCTGAAACGGCTAAACGGCCGAAACGTTTCGACAAAACGGGCGAAACGAGATGATGTTTTTTTGTTCTCCCCTTTTGACATGCTGACCCAAAACGAGTGTTTTAGGATTTTTAAACCCATTACAAAGCCTTATGAGGAGGACTCTAGCTAGTTTCTTATTGATATTTGGGCATTTTATGTAGTATGGCCAAAACTCAACTCATGTATTATTGGTCTTTTGGTCAAGACTCAAGATTCAGATCATGTACTAGAAACTGCTGGTGTGATTTGAGTCATGATTCTTGTCATAAGAACATGAGTTTAGACATTGTTATTTGTTTTGCCGTTGTAATTTATCATGGTTTTGGCTTGGCTAGGTATTTCAATTTCAACTCTTACCTTGTTCCCTCGTGACTCGAGTCTCACATCTAGATTTTGGTATTTCACATGTCTTGACAGGTGAATTTGTATGTATATTAAATGTATACTTATAAGTACATACATGTAAAACAAAACCTGTGTTTCGCTTTCTCTAAGCTCCGAACGGAACGTTTCAGAAACCTCCAAACCCCGAAACACACGAAACCCCGAAACATTTCATGTCACACTGCTGCCACGCGAGTTACCACCCGCTCGTCTTGAAGATCATACCATTGATCCGATACCTGGAAGCACACCACCGAACCAGCCACCTTACCGTATGAGTCGTGCCCAGAACGAAGAGATTACGAACCAAGTGAAAGACTCTTGGAAAAGGGTCTTGTCCAGCCTAGTACTTCACAGTATTGCTCTCTAGTCTGTTGGTTTTGAAGAAAGACGAATGTTGGAGAATGTGCATCGACTATAGAGCTCTCAACAAAATCACCATCAAGAACAGATTTCCGATTCCTAGAATCGATGATATACTTGACCGACTTCAGGAATCCTTGTGCTTTAGCAGGATCGACTTGAAAAGTGGATATCATCATATCCGAATCGCGCGAGGAGATGTCTACAAGACAGCCTTTCGGACGACTTTTGGGTTATTTGAGTTTTTGGTGATGCCTTTTGGCCTAACTAATGCTCCTACGACATTTAACCGGATGATGGACAGGATTTTTCGAGAGTACAGGCTATTTGTTGGCACTTTCTTTGACGATATCATTGTTTTCTCCAAAAATGAGGCAGAACATAGAGATCATCTGCTTCAAGTCTTTCAGGCATTACGAGATCACAAGTTAGTGATTAATGCGAAGAAATGTGATTTTTTCCTACCAGAGATACACTTTTTGGGACACATTGAGTCAGCAGCAGGAGTGCAGATGGATCCGGCCAAGATAGAGACTATCCGTGATTGGCCTGATTTGAAGAATGTTTAAGCTTCTTGGGATTGTGTTCGTACTATAGGCGGTTCATTCGAAAGTTTGCAGAGGTTGCTTCCCCTTTGCATATCTTGACACAGAAAGGAGTCCCTTTCTCGTGGGGACCCACAGAGGTGACTGACTTTCAAACATTGAAAGAGAAATTGACTACAGGACCAGTTTTGACTTTGTCGAACTTGCAAAATCATTTGAAGTATATTGTGATGCTTGTGGTCGTAGTCTGGGTGCAGTCTTAATGCAAGAAGGCCATGTCATTGCTTACGAGAGCCGGTTGTTCTCAAGGCCGGAATTGACAGCACAGACTTATGAGAAAGAGCTTTTGGCGGGTATCCATGATCTTACTAAGTGGCGGCATTACCTACTCGGAGCGGATTTTATTGTCTTTACAGACCATCAGAGTTTACGCTACTTCTTGTCACAGAAGCAGCTATCGAAAAAGTAGATACGATGGGCGAACATCTTGTCACAGTTTCAAGGCCGGAATTGACAGCACAAATTTATGAGAAAGAGCTTTCGGCGGTTATCCATGCTCTTACTCAGTGGCGGCATTACCTACTCGGAGCAGATTTTATTATCTTTACAAACCATCAGAGTTTACGCTACTTCTTGTCACAGAAGCAACTATCGGAAAAGCAAATACGGTGGGCGAACATCTTGTTTTTTTTTTACTTTAGAGAGCCGGGGGCCCGGGCACTTGTCTCGCAAGGTGAAGCTTTTGTCATTGATTTCAATCTCAATTAGAGACCTTAGACACCGCCTTGGGGATGGTAAGCCCGTTCAATCTTTTAGAACTTGCACCCTGTAGCACAGATAGTGTGTCGTGCTCTCTACAGTGGGTGCTCCTCAACGCAATGTGCGTGACAATCTCACTCAAAACACACTAGAAACAAAGGAACAATAGACAACAACTGAGCTCACAAAGACACAACAAGAGCAGACGACAACATATGACTCGACTATCTCAAAGGACTGATACAGACTCTAGCGTGGCTGCACACTCAGCTCCAGCCCAAGACTCACAGGTACAATGAGGTGTCGAGGCTCAGATGTGCAGGGATGGTGAAGACGTGCTATGTGTATAGACTCTATCTCTAGACGACGACGCTGGAGCAGATATGAAGAAAAAGTGATACTGACCCAACAACTACTACTCACATGTACCACCATAAAGAGCCACCAATGGGTCATATGTGTCAGCCACCTAAGCCTATCTCCAGACTGAGTGGAGGTGGTGATCTGGCCACGATGTCCACTAGACCAATCCGTATCTCTACTGCCACGTGTCACTATCCAACCCAACCCGGAGGGTCCGTCCAGTGTGAACTAGCCTAGACCAACTGTACTAACTGTGTGTCCTGTGAAAGTGACACTGTAGCCTGCTACAAGTTGCCCGCCACAAGACCGCTCACCGTCTCGGTGAGAGGAATACTGAAAAAAATGTGAAAGAAAACCACTAGCTACTGCATCCGTACATCTCTCTGAAGCAAGTGCTAGGCCCAACCATGACCTTGCATGCCTCAAAAGTGGGGTTAAAAACACTGTACTGCTTGCAAACGCCTTAAGCCTTTGAATAGGCAGGAACCCAATATGATTGCATAGTCCAAGAATCCCAATTGGCAAAACAGAATGAAGCTTCACAACAAAGAGATATGCTTTGTTTGGATCCAGCACATCTTTATCCTCCATAACCATAGTGAGAGGAAAATGAATTGGTCCCTGCTTGCAATTGCAGATGAATCTTGCAACACTTTTTTGCAACAACACTGTTCTCGAAAGGAGGGATGACCATAAGCCCGAGTAACATCGCAATTAAGGTTAAGCTCCATCATGATGGCAAAACGAAAAGCCTTCACAACAACAGGATGGCAACCAGGTGAATGCTTGAAAGCCACAAGGAAACAGTCAAAAGGCTCTTCAACTTGCTCGTCTGTTGTGATCAGATTACATAAACTTGCTCTCCTCTTTTGTGTCTTTGGCCATCTCCCGTGAACAAGGGAACAAGGCCAGAGGCCACTTGATTATTAAATTACAGGAGCTCTCCATTTCCTCGTCGGAGAGAGAGAAGAGGATAGACAAAAATAAAATAAAAAATGTATGCGTGTGTGTGAGAGAGAGAGAGAGACACGCACAAGCTTGTGTAATAGTTCCTACAAACAAAGTAGGGGGCAAGAGTTGGGAGGGGGAGGGGACGAGGTGTGAGTAGGCAGGGGCGAGAGCTGGGCTGGATAGGGACGAGGGGTGAATAGGCAAGATCGGGGCGAGAGAGGCTAGTTAGGGGCGAGAGCTGGGCAGGGGAGGGGGGCGAGAGCTGGGCTGGTTAGGGACGAGTGTGGAACTGTTCAGAGAGAGTCCAGGCCTGAGGGCTAAAGAGCACTAAGGTTGGACAAGGACTATAGTTAGCCAAAGTGGGGTCATTGGCCAGCCAAAGCGGAATCCTTTGCTACATAGGCTACATCTCAGTTCTGGGTGTGGCTACAGTGTACAAAGAGGGTCAGATGACCTAGAAGAATGTAATGGCAGAAACTCCTAAATTTTAGGGACTGCTATTTTTGGACGGCAAAATGTCTTCGCGTCATTACGTGCAGTTTGACATGGGGATCATTTTGTTACTCTGTGGCCAAGTCAACAGAGGTTGCATGTGAGATATTTTTAGACCCAAGGGTCTAAAGCGGGAAAATGCACAAATGAGTAACACTTGGCACTCTGAGGTTAGTTTACTACTTAAAGAGAAGGCAAAAACGTGATCTTCAGCTGTGAGCTCATTTGAGTGCTGTCACAGGTGGGAGAGCTTCAATGGAGTGAGGTGCAAGATGTCATGACGTGCACACCTCTCACTGCTCTCTCTCTCTCCCCTATTCTTTATGGTTATGCCCCTCTAGTGGGCTCATCAGATTGACCATGTACAGTCTTGTGGTTTGATGCTCTATTGCTGAGGCAAGAGCCTCCCTGAACAGGAACAGGAGTAGCTAAGTGCTACTCCAAAGCAGGGAAACGAGAGGGTGATAACCTCTCAAGTAAACACACAAAAATCAGCACTGTTTTATTGCTGATTTTGGGCTGTTTTGGGACTGTTTTGTGCTCGGAAACATGCCAGAATCAAGGGGCACATAGTCCAAGGCATTGGGAACAGTGCAGGGACAATTGACAATTGAAATTAGGTCAAAAACAGGTCCTAACCAGAAAATACAGCGGTCTGAAATTTACTGTTTTGCAGCCGTATGGATGCCAGATGCATTGGGAACAATGCCCAATTGTCAGAGAACACGTCTGGGAAGTGTTGGGGCTCAAAACAAGTGAAAAACCAAAAATTCCAGCGAGCTGTAATTGCTCTTTTTGAGTTGGAATCAAAGGGTTTATGCCAGTGGAAGTGAGTTCCAGCAGGGGAATTGGTTTCGCGCAAGTTTTGGGGCTGTTATGTTGCCGAAATTTGGCCAAATCAAGTGGTATCTAGTTGGATATAGACAAAGGATTCCCAGGACTCTACTTTGTAAATTTACCCTCTCAAAGTATAAAGAAATACCAAAAGGGGCGCCAATTTTGGGGCCTACAGTTTGTCGGCGTCTGCTCGGGGCATTCCAGCTTTCGAGCCGTGTGTGTTCAAGTGTTAATTCTCGTCGCAGGTTCTTTTTGCAAAGTGCTCTCTGTGTGTGTCTGAAGTAAAGAATTTCGGGTCAATTTTGGAGTCGTTGTGCTGCCAAAATTTAGCCAAAACAGGTTTTGTATTGCTGGATATAGATTAGGATTTCCGGAACTCTGATTTTTGCAGGTTTGGGGCTGTTTCGATGCCCTAAATCCTTCCAGATTCAAGGGGCAACTAGCCCAAGGTGCAGGGAACAATGCAGGGGCTACAGGGAGCGGAAAACAGAGAAAAACCAAACAATAACCAGAAATTACAGAGGCTGGTTATGCTCTGTTTTGGTCAATTGAAGGTGGAATCGGGACAAGGACAGTGGTCTCCTTAGGATTCCCTACTTGTAGACTGTTTTGGGCAGGGTTCTGTGTCGTTATGCTACCCAAATTCCTCCAAACAGGATAGAAACTGCGGGATACAGGTTAAGAACTGCGGGATACAGGTTTAGTGCTATAAGCACTCTTTGTACTTCCTCTTAACTGTAAAAGAAAAAAGAAATACCGAAAGGGGCGCCTATTTAGGGGCCAATCTAGTGTCTGACTCGCATACAGATGCATTCTAGCATCTGTATCCCATTCCCCTCTCTTGTGACATTATAGCACAGGTAGAATAGACGACTAATAATGGGTGAAAGCTAAATCAAGGTTTGAAGTAAAGTCTACCGCCCTTTTTGAAGTTAACATGCCGGTTACATGGTTCCATCGACGGGATTAAATCACTTTTTCCTCAAAAAGTGAGCCTTGGTCAATTTGGGTTAGAGACACACAGAGAGTTTGGGATGACCTTGAAAACACAGAGTTTGAAAGTAGATCGAGTGGATTTACAGGTGAGAAAGGCTACGAGAGTCTTTCTTTGGATACAGGTGAGAAAGGCTACGAGTCTTTCTTTGGATTTACAGGTGAGAAAGGCTACGAGAGTCTTTCTTTGGATACAGGTGAGAAAGTCTACGAGTCTTTCTTTGGATTTACAGGTGAGAAAGGCTACGAGTTTTTCTTTGGGTACAGGATGGATGGCAACAAGGAAGAGGGTTGCTCTTCAGAGGATAGATAGCCTATTCCAACTGCACATGAAATTGGCGAGAGTTCAAGCCAAGCAGAGAAAGCTTTGCAGGTTGTTACTGCTGTGACCATGTTCAAGCAATTGATGGAGAATCCAAGATTTATGGAGTTCATACAATCTTCATCAATAGCACATCAAGTTCAAGGTAATTTTGGCATGCCAGGAACAGTGTTTAGGGGTATACAAGGCATGGTGCCCAACCCCATGTATGCAAACATTGGTTTGCGCCCAAGATTTCAGGGCACACAAGGTTAGTTTGGGGTGTCACAAGGCAACTTGGGTATGGCTGGTTTTTCAATCCCATTAGTGAATATGACACCTGCACATCAACATGTTATTGGCCAGGGAGTACAAATGGCTCCCACAGGTGTACCCATTATGCAAACTGTCTCTTTTGACAATTTGGAGTCAATGGATAAGCTAAAGCCATACAAAGAAGACAATCAGTGAGTCCATTGACACATTCAATGGCTTTGATGAGAGGATAAAGGTTTTCTCTTTCCTCGAACAGTTTGACAAAGCATTTGTTGGAAGGAGCATTTAAAGTTAGGAAAGCTGCCAATTTCGCACTTTATTCAATTTTTCAGGGTTGACGCGAATCTTATCGCGTGTAATGATGTGACCCAAGTACAGAAGCTCTTTCTTAAAGAATTCGCACTTCGAAGCCTTAGCGTAAAGCTTCTCAGTTCTTAGTACTTCGAGAACAGTACGTATACGCACTAGGTGCTCAGACAAACTTTGGTTGTAGATCAAGAAATACAACAACGAAGTTGCCTAAAAATGGTCTCAGCAGATCATTCATCATCTGTTGGAATGTAGCTGGAGCATTGGTCAAACCAAATGGCAAGACCAAAAACTCGTAGTGACCATAACGCGTATGGAAGCCTGTCTCAGGAATATCTTCCAGTTTGATCCGTATTTGATGATAGCCTAATCGCAGGTCTATCTTTGTAAAATACAACGCTCCATGGAGCGATCTATCAGATCGTCCATGCGCGGGAGCGGATATTTGTTCTTGACAGTGAGTTTATTCAACCCCTTGTAATCCACGCAGGAGCGCATAGTGTTATCCTTCTTCCGAGAAAGTAGCATTGGCGCTCCCCACGGGGATTTGCTAGGCCGAACAAAACCCCTGTCGAGATAATCCTTCAGCTGTCACTGAATCTCGTCCTTCTCAGTTTTACTAAACCGATAGGGTTGCTTTGAGAAGGGCTGACTACTAGCCACCAACTCAATGCCATGATCTACTCCTCTCGAAGGCGGCAAGCCAGGAGGTAGATCATCAGGAAAAACATCCTTGAAATCAGTCATGATTTCTCGGATAAGGTTGGATTTGTCGGAATCCCAAGTTCAATAGAAGAACATGAAACATTTTTACGAAATTCAGTGACAGAAGTACCAAGCACTAATGAATCAAACCAAGCAGATGGTACACATTGATAAAAGTCAACATCAGAAGACTTTATTTCTTTATACATTTCCAAAGCAGTAACAACTGGTATTGCAAAACCATTATTTACAGACTTCTGATTACAAAGCGACACAGATATATGAGGCATGTTCTGCTTAACAAAAACAAGAGAGTGATGTACATAGTCTAATATACAATGACTCTTGTTTATCATAAAACCATGGAATTCCTAAAATAACATCTACTCTGTTCAGGCGCATGATGTGGAAATCCAGGTTCTCTTTGTAATCAGCCAGCTCGAGCGACAAGTCTGGAACCATCCGATTCCATACATCCGTATCCACGCCACGAGCCATCTTCACGCGATACTCATGGTCACTGTCCTGCGTCCACAGGTTAGTTTCTGCACCAATTTTGCATCCACAAAATTGTGTGAGCTTCCATTATCAAGGAGTACGGTCATGTCGTGACCATTGATCTTCCGGGGGAAACGGAGAAGATCGTGCTTACCAAACACTTTGGTGCTAAAAGTACAATTTGTGCATGAACTATGCGCTAAATGATGGATTTCAACTTGAACAACATCAGAGTTACATGAGATCTCGTGAATTTGAACCGAAGGACGGCCTTGCGGTTTCTGCGTCTTCTTCTTCTTAGGGCAATCCTTGATTTCGTGACCCGTCTGGCCACATCCGAAGCAAGCCCCCTTCTTCACTGCATCAGCAACTGAAGCGTTTCTGGCTTTCTTCTTTTCCTGAAAAGATCTCGGCGGTGATTTGGACTTATGTTGGAATCGGGGTCGCTTCCTCGAAGCACCCTCACCGGATTGATGGTCTGCAGTTCTTTTCTTCTCATAATTCGCTCCATTTATCAAATGGAACGTCCTGGCCTTGGCCACTGCATCCTCAACATCAGTCGGGGCTTTGTCCTTGATTAAGGCCCACCGGTAATCTTCATGTAACCCCAGCAAGTACATGTGCACGGCGTGCGTAGAGTCCACCTTGCAGAAGGTGAGCGCCTCTTTGAAAGCTGTTGTATACTTATCAAAAGACAAGAGTTTTTATAGAAAGACTTTGCAGTTTGGCGTAAGCTTTCAAAGGGTCCATTTTGGCGAAATCCTTCTTGAATTTCACGCAAAAGTCAGCCCACGTTGTAGGCTTCTCTGTCATGTCACGCCACCAAGTAAGCACCTTGCTGCGCAGATAAAGAGGAATTGTCTGAATCCTCCGTTCATCATGCTCCCCATGGAAATCAAAGTATGTGGTCCACTAGTGCAACCAATTATTTACAGCCAATTCCGTACACTCCTTCTCTTCACCTGAGAAATTTGTAGTTTTATACGGAATTGTGGCAGTCGGACCACCCTGCGAACGCCCAAAAGCAGCAATCTGCGTCCGCAAATGCTTGAGATGGGTTTCGCCCTCGGAAATACGCGCAGTCGTCGAGACTGAGCCATATTTTCGAGAGTAGAAAGTCGGGAACTGAGCCCCTGTACGACCCCTTCGAGAGAGGCCAAGCGAAGGTTCGTCTGAACATTCGCGTTTTCCAGAGCGGTAACACGTTGGTCAAAGCTTTGGAAAGTGCTTGTGATCCATGTGTAGAGAGCATGCGTGAATGGAATTTGGATGTTACCTGGCGCGTCGTCACGCTGCACATCCGAGCTGGAGGAATCCATGGCGAGGTGCGTGAAAAACTGGAAAATTCACGCGAAACTGAGCCTTTTCTGTTGAAGTTGCGAAGAGCTCCACGCGTCGGCGTGAGCGCCTAAAGGTGAGCAGGTGATGGCGGGAGCGCAGGTAGGTGAGAGAGAGGAGCAGCAGAAAGAAGTAGAGAGGCCCAAAAATGAGTTTCTCTGCAAACTTTAAAGTCTTTGTAAGTGACTTTTAATAATCAACAGGTTTCATACTCTCTTAAAAAAAAAAGTAAAAATGTAAAGTCAAGGGCCTTTGGCCACTTAATAAAAAGCCAGCGCTAAAAAAAAAGAAAGGCAGCGCTGAAAACCTCCCAGCGTAAAAAAAAGAAACGAACGCTGAGGCTGAGGCTGCCGCGTGGATTAAGAGAAAGCATCACACGCGCATGGGCGTGGGCAGCGTGTGCTCGCACGGGGTTGGCACATGCCATACGGCTAATTGGGTGCCATGCTGGAGAGAGGAACAAAAAACCCCATGCGCAAGGTGCTCTGCAGGGCTTACACGGAGAGAGGTAACTCTCTCTCTCTCTCTCTCTCTCTCTCTCTCTCTCTCTCTCTCTCTCTCTCTCTCTCTCTCTCTCTCTCTCTCGCTCTGTGTACTACACACGAAAGAGGAGCACAGAGAAGTCAAGGGCCTCTCTCTCTCTCTCTCTCTCTGTGTACTACACACGAAAGAGGAGCATAGAGAAGGATTAGAGAAAGAGTAGAAGTTTTATGTGTTGAATTGAAGCTAAGGTCAACAGAGAAAGAAACAAATCACTGATTTCCATCGAAAATCAGCAAAAGCAACATAAGTCAATCAATTCTCAACACTGTCACCTGTCGAATTGCTGAATTTTATCAAAAATCAGCAAAAAGCACATCAAATTTCACCTGCAAACATGCTTTCGAGAAGAAAAGTAAGTAATTTCAGCGATTTAATCACTAAAAATTATGCAAAGTTGAGGTTTTCTGACCCAAACTGTTCCGTAGGTGTGCACATGGTCCCTCGTGCAGCCAAGCCGGCTCTGATACCATGAAACAAACGAGGAGATAGGATCTCCCGACCACACGGACTGCCTACAGATGCGCGTCGGACGAACCACCCGACCATAGCCACCATCCGGGAGCTCCCCCGCGTTGGGGCCAGCGTCCGAGGACGTAGGTGTGCACCTGTAAGACCGGGCGTCCCATACCGCCCGGCCTCACCTCCTCGAGGTGACCTCGTGCACTCCTAGCCTCGCGGGCTAACCACTGGCACTCTGCCAGTGGGATCGATAACTATAAATGAGGCCTTGACCTCCCTTTTATAATAATGGCCGGCCACACTGACCGAGTTCACACTACGTCCACCCGGACATTGGACGCCCATCCCGACGGCATCTGGGCTAGATCCCCTCTCCTGTGAGTGGGACATAACACCCCCCCCCCCCTCTTCTTCTCTCTCCCCAATTCGTCCCTCCCCCCTTCCCAACTCGCCCCTTCCCCAACTCCCCCCTTCTCTCCCCAATTCGCCCCCTTTCCGCCTCCCAAATTCGTCCCTCCCCCTCTCTCCCCAACTCGCCCATCTCTTCCCAATTCGTCCCTTTTCCCCCTCCCAAATTTGTCCCTCCCCCTCTCTCCCCAACTCGTTCCCCCCCCTCTCTCCCCAATCCGTCTTCCCTCCCCCCTTCCCAACTCGCCTCCCTCCCCCCTCCCCTCTCCCAAATTCATCCCCCTCCCCCTCTCCCCAACTCGCCTCTCTCTCCCCAATTCGCCCCCTTTCCCCCTCCCAAATTTGTCCCTCCCCCTCTCTCCCAACTCGCGCCCCTGCCCAATTCGCCCCTTCCCCTCTCTCCCAACTCGTCCCTACCACCCTCTCCCAACTCGCCCCTACCCACCCCCTCAATTTGCTCTCGCCCCTACCCACCCCCTCACACCCTCTCGCCCACCCCCTCCCTTGCCCTCGCCCCTACCCACTACAGTTAGAGTTTGCCTATAATAGTAGCAAGCATTCTGCTACTGGATTTAGCCCGTTCATGCTGATGTATGGATTTGAGCCTAAATCCCCGATTGCTATTGGCTTAGAGAAAGTCAAGGACCGCCAAGCTCGTGATTTCCTGTATGACATGCAGGAAATGCTCAAATTGGCCAAGGATAGCATTAGAACGGCTCGTGATCGAGTCACTACTTATGCTAATCAAAAGAGATCTCCAAGGACTCTAGATGTGGGACAACGGGTTTATCTGAAGATACCCAAGGATTCCAAGACTATGCGAACAGGAAAGCATTATAAGCTTTCAGCTAGATATTGTGGTCCGTTCTTGATCACAAAGAAAATTGGCCAGGTTGCCTACAAACTGGCTCTTCCTTAAGATGTTACTGTACATCAGGTGTTTCATGTCAGCCGCCTTAAAGTAAAATTGGGCGAAGCTGATGTTGTCGTGCCTATCGAGGAAAATGTATGGCAAGATATGCAAACTGAGTATATTCCTCGAGAACCAGAGGCAGTTTTGGATCATCGTACCCGTCATTCTTGCCAAAAGGCTTATGACAAGTACTTAATTAAATGGAAGGGTCAATCTGAAAGGTTTGCTACTTGGGAACCTCTTACAACTTTGAAGGCTCAGTATCCCCACTTCATTGATGAGGACATCAATGGTTCTTAAAGGGGGAAGTATGTTATGTCCCACTCACAGGAGAGGGGATCTAGCCCAGATGCCGTCGGGATGGGCGTCCAGTGTCCGGGCGGACGTACGGTCAGTGTGGCCGGCTATTATTATAAAAGGGAGGTCAAGGCCTCATTTACAGTTATCGACCCCACTGGCAGAGTGCTAGTGGTTAGCCCGCGAGGCTAGGAGTGCGCGAGGTCACCTCGAGGAGGTGAGGCCGGGTGGTATGGGACGCCCGGTCTTACAGGTGCACGCCTACGTCCTCGGACGCTGGCCCTAGCACGGGGGAGCTGTCGGATGGTGGCTATGGTCGGGTGGTTCGTCCGACGCGCATCTGTAGGCGGTCCGTGTGGCCGGGAGATCCTATCTCCTCGTTTGTTTCAGGGGGGCGAGGGGGGGGGGGGGGGGTTGTGAGGGGAAACTAGAGGCGGAAGGGGGGCGAGGGGTGGGTGGGTTTGGATAGGGTGACAGGAAAACAGGGTGAGTAGGGCGAGTGAATGTGAGGGGCTGGGTATAGGTACTATAAAGGTTCATCATAGAGCATAGAGCAGTGTCGAGAAGCGAAAACCAGACTAAGCAGAAGAGATATTGAGTAAAAGATAGCCGTACCCGCACCGATCTTCTTCGAAGTTTGACACCCCGCGCTTTCAAAACCATCTGCTAAGGACTCTAATCTTACCCGCTGTGACACAAATCGTAGCAAATTTGATTTATCACTCTACATATGGTCTAGCAATTTAGGTGGGGCATCAAAAACTACAAACTTTGGTCCCTTTATGGGGTCTTGAGTGGGCACTGCGGAAGATTGCATTGTACGTGGAGAATTTGCAGCATCTAGTCATAGAAAAGAGACGCCATTAGCTGGAGTGGCATCCACTTTGAAAGCGACATCTTCGTGTTGTAACTCGCCTTGAAGAAGCTTGGTGGGGGGTAGTATAGCAAACACAGAGGATAAGTTTGGTTTGGTCGGAGAGTCACACATAGACATAGGTGGGGTTGAGTTTGAGGTGTGTCGGAACTCCTGTAGATCTTCTACATTGGCTGCTGGCTTCGGCGGCTCGTTGGGCTCTTCTTCATATGAAAATGAAAATGTGGAGGAGTTTGTATTCTCAAGCGAAGGCAAAGGTTGAATAGACACTCCATAACAAGGCATAGACTTTGTAGTTTCCAACCACTCTAGCAGATCTTCGTTTGACCCTTCAGATGTAGTAGGTTGTTCTTGTTCAGGGTTGGTTTCCATTGACAAAGAAACTTGCTGCACCACAGGATCCATACCTCCTAAGAGAATGGGTTGCATCGAGGAGCCAGAAGTATGTATCCACATGGCATCATTTCCCCAATCATGAAGTGCTTGAGTGTGTCGAAGCCATTGTGGGGGAGCAGGAGAGAGAGCCCACTTGCTACTCTATGCAATGAGAGTGAAGGAGAAGAGGAGAGTGGCGCAGAAGAAGCTCACGCAGAGAAGAATACGTGAGAGAGAGAGAGAGAGAGAGAACTCGTAGAAATTTTGGGAAAAGTCACGATAGTGACATTTTGGGCTTGACCTTTGAGTATATGAGTAAGTGACTAGGGGGCCATTCACACTTGGGCCCCCTCACTCATAAGTCTTTTAACTTATAAGTTAATAAGTACAAGGCACTTAGGCCTTTATTCCCTAACAACCTCCCACCTAAAGGCAATGTACCTTGGGAGATCAAAGAATCAGCTAACTATGATACATCAGCTGATCATGCACTTACTCATCCAACACCCATCATCTGACGGCAATATGCAAACCGCTCTGCTGGAAGACTCTTGGTCAAAAGATCTGCAGGATTGTCATCTGTGTGCACCTTGACAAGTGTAATGCTCTTGTCATCAAGCACACTCCTGATAAAATGATACTTCACCTCTATGTGCTTTGTCTTAGCATGAAAAACAGGATTCCTTGCAAGCATAATAGCACTCTGACTATCACAATGTAGCACAGGAACCGGTGACTTAATGCCAAGCTCTTCTACCAAACGCATGAGCCACAAAGCTTCTTTGCATGCCTCAGTGGCAGCCACATACTCAGCCTCAGTGGTAGACAAAGCAACACATTTTTGCAGTCTAGAAATCCAAGAAACTGCACCTCCTGTGAATGTAAACACATATCCAGAGGTAGACTTCCTACAATCTGGATGTCCAGCAAAATCTGCATCTGTAAAGCCATGCACAGATGTCTCACTCTTCCCAAAACAAATGCACAAGTCTTTAGTGCCTTTCAAGTATCTCAAGATACACTTCACTGCTTCCCAATGCTTTTTGCCAGGATTGCTCATGTACCTGCTTACCACTCCCACCGCAAATGCAATGTCCGGACGTGTAGCAACCATAGCATACATCAAACTGCCAACGGCTGATGCATAAGGAATCTTGGCCATTTCAGCCCGCATATCATCTGTGTTTGGGCAGTCATGTGCAGTCAGTTTTACATATGGAGGCAGCGGAGTACCAAGTGCCTTTCCCCCATCCATATGAAAACGATGTAGCACCTTATTAACATAATCTCGTTGAGATAGATACAGACGCCTGTTGGGTCTATCTCGAGAGATACGCATGCCCAAAATATGATTAGCATCACCAAGATCCTTCATGTCAAAGCGATTCTTTAAGCTTTGCTGTAATCCATCCAACTCCGTGACATTTTTACCCGCAATAAGCATGTCATCAACATACAAAATCAGCAATAGAAGAGATCCATCACTTGCCGTTTTGATATACAAACAGTGATCAGAATTACTTCTTTTGTATCCTTGAGACCTCATGAATGTATCAAACTTGTGATACCATGCACGGGGAGCCTGTTTCAAACCATACAAGCTCTTCAAGAGTCTACATACTTTCTTCTCTTGCCCCTTTGACACAAAACCTTCTGGCTGCATCATATAGATCATCTCAAGCAAATCGCCATGCAAAAACGCTGTTTTGACATCCATTTGATTTAACTCCATATCTTCAGAAGCAACCAGGCCTAAAACAAGACGTAATGTGGCAAGCTTTACAACAGGAGAAAAAATCTCATCAAAATCCACACCATGCTTTTGCTTGTACCCTTTAGCAACCAAACGTGCCTTGTACTTAGAAGAAGCATCAGATGTGACCTTGGTCTTGTAAACCCATTTACATGGCAGAGCCTTATGCCCTTTAGGCAAATCAACCAAGTCCCATGTATGGTTTTTCTCCAAAGACTGCATTTCCGAAACCATTGCTTTAAACCATTTCTTACTGTCTTCCCGTTGCATAGCCTCTTTATAGCAAGACGGCTCACCACAATCAGTAAGCATGACATAGTCCAAAGACGGTTCATATCTATCGGGGGGCCTTGTCACCCGAGTAGACCTACGCACCCAATGATCCATAACAGGTGGATTTTCAGCCTGTAAACCATCAAAAACAGCAGGCTGTTCAGCCGGTTGAATCGCAACAACGAGCGGTCTAGGAGCATCAACCTGTTCCCCTACCTGTGGTGCATCAATGGCAACTTGTTGGGGCTGATTTTCAGCAGCTAATGGCTGATTTTCAGCACCATTTTCAGCATGTAAAGACTGCTGAACATTGGGCCTTCTTGGCTGGCCATATGTAACATCTTTACGAAAAACAACCCGGCGCACTTCCTCGACCTTTGTGGGCTGTTTGTGCATGCAATTCTCATTGAAGATGACATCATTGCTGCGTATGATTTTCCGTAATGCGGGATCCCATAATCTATACCCCATTTCACCATCCTCACCATATCCTAGGAAAATGCATTTATGAGACTTTGGTTCTAGTTTGGTGCGCAGTTCACTCCGGATGTGAACATAGGCCTCACAACCAAACACTCTTAAATGTGCATATGAGGGTGGCTTGCCAGACCACACCTCCTCAGGCACCTTTCCACCCAAAGCCTTGCTAGGTGAGCGATTAATCAAGTGAATAGCTGTTTGCACAGCTTCTGCCCAAAAACCATGAGGTAATGCAGCATGTGACAGCATACTCCGAACATTCTCTTGGATAGTCCGGTTCAACCTCTCTGCAACTCCATTCTGAGAGGGATTAAAAGGAGCCGTGAGCTCTCTTTTAATACCTTTAGTAGCACAAAAGTCAATAAATGCTTTTGATACATACTCCCCCCCATTGTCTGAGCGCAAAGACCTAAGCTTCTGGTCAGTTTGATTTTCAACAAACGCAAGAAACTTCTTGAAAGTATCCAAAACATCGCTTTTAGCACGTATTGGATACACCCACACCTTACGTGTAGCATCATCGATAAACGAGACAAAATATTTCTTTCCCCCTAAGCACAACTGTGGCATTTCACATACATCGGAATGCACTAAGTCCAACCTGTCAGACTTCAAAGAAAGAGACCTTTTGTGCGGTGTTTGACTGTGCTTACCATAAATACAGTGCTCACAATGAGAAAAATCAGCATACCTCAAACACGGCAAATAACCACAACGAGACAGAGTTTCCATTCCTCTTTTACTCATGTGTCCCAACCGGCCATGCCACAAAGAAACACTTGGCTGCTCGGTTACGACGACAACATGGTCACGCACACTACATACATGCAAAGGATACAAAGTGTCCGATTTACAACCCTTGGCTACAATCCGGGCCCCTTTACAAATTTTCCACTTGCTATCACCAAAAGTGGTGTGATAGCCTGCATCATCTAGCTGCCCTGTACTAATCAAACTCTTCTTGAGTTGTGGCACATGGCGCACTTTGTGCAAAACAAAAGTCATACCATCAGCAAAGGAAAACTGGACACTGCCAATACCTGCAATGTCACATGCATAGTTATCTCCCAAATAAACAGTGCCTTGCACCTCACCTGAGTACTGTGTAAACCAATCCCTATAAGGTGTTACATGAAAGGAGGCACCTGAATCAAGAATCCAAGTATGCATGTCCACATCAGAACCCATAGCAAGGGTATGTGCATCCACAGAAGAGGCATTGAGTACATCAGTGCTGCTGTCACTGTCACAACTACTAGCAACATTGATTTCCTCAATCAACACAGTGCTCTTCTTGGCATTTCCCTTGTCCTTTGCATCAGTTTCAGCACCCTTGTTCTTCTCTTTCTTCCACTCATAGCATTCCCGTTTATAATGCCCTTTCTTTCCACAATGATGACACACAACATCTTTCCTACGAGATTTGCTGTGTGCCCTGTCCTTACTGTCAGATTTCTCCCTCTGTTGAGACCTGCCTCTCAAGTGCAATGCATTAGAAGACCCACCTGTGGTGTTCTTCCTGTTCATCTCTTCCATCAAGAGAGAACTCTCTACATCTGCATACTTAAGTGACGCACTTGAGTTACTAAGAGCTGTCCGGAATACATCCCAACTCTCGGGCAATGTGCATAGCAGAAAAGTAGCTTTGAAATCCTCATCAATCGTGAATTTCAGCTCTGTCAGTTGACTGAAAATAGAATTGAATTCATTGAGGTGCACTTACATGTGCGTGCCCTCCTTCATGCGGAGATCCATAAGCTTCTTAAGCCAATACACTTTACTGGCAGCACTCTGCTGTGCATACAACTCGTCTAAACGCTTCCACATGCCCCATGCTGTCTGCTCATTCTCTACATTGAAGAGTAAATTGTCAGACACCGAAAGCATGATCGTGGAGCGAGCCAACTCGTCCACTTCTTCCCATTCTTCAACCTCCATATCATCCGGTTTCACACCCTGTAACTTAATAGGTTTCGCTTGTTTCTTCTGCAACATCACATTATAACATTGCTTCTTCCATATAGCAAAGTTATGGGCCCCTTCAAGCTTGCGAATGTGCAACAAATTGCCACTTTCACTGCTAGAAGCCATTCTGAGTGATTACAAACACTGAAACCCTGTTTTGCCGACCTAAACACACCCAAATGTGCGCAATCGGGCAAAAAACAGCTTGCTGTTACAGAAAAACAGCGAGCAAATTTCACACGAAATCACCCCAAAACGGCGTACATTCACTGCCAAACCCTTACCAAAGGTTTCCACAAGGTGTATACATCATTTGCTTGCTGAAATTCCCTGTTTTAGGGCAAAAATCAGACCTGTAAACACCTGTTTTGCTGAATTTTCAGAACCTCGTTGGTGGAAACACCTGTAAGATTGACCTGTGAGACTTGCCCTAATGAAATTGCATCAAATTGACCCCGAAATTGGTCAATTTCAGCAGAAATAGGCTGCTGTTCGCCAGTTTTTGAAACCCTAATTTTGGGAAAACTGTCACCGGAGGTCGAGTCTACACGGTGAGAGGATCCCTTCGCGACAAAGTTGATCGAAAACGGTTGAATATCCTTCCCGCAGCGAGCAAAAACAGAATTCTGATCTGTGTTGCGAAAATGGCTCTCTTGGAAACCCTAAAGCTCTGATACCATGTGTGGGGGAGCAGGAGAGAGAACCCACTTGCTACTCTATGCAATGAGAGTGAAGGAGAAGAGGAGAGTGGCGCAGAAGAAGCTCACGCAGAGAAGAATACGTGAGAGAGAGAGAGAGAGAGAGAGAGAGAGAGAGAGAGAGAACTCGTAGAAATTTTGGGAAAAGTCACGATAGTGATATTTTGGGCTTGACCTTTGAGTATATGAGTAAGTGACTAGGGGGCCATTCACACTTGGGCCCCCTCACTTATAAGTCTTTTAACTTATAAGTTAATAAGTACAAGGCACTTAGGCCTTTATTCCCTAACAGCCATGGTCTTCCAATGAGCAAGGGAAATCCGCCCTCAACCTGGGGAAGACGAGCCACAACAAAATCCAAGTTAAAAGTATGGTCTTGTACCTGCATAAGCACATTGTCCACTATGCCCACTGGGTAGAATGTCCTCTAGTCGGCCAATGTAACTGTGAAGGGAGCAGGGCGAGTAGGCTGTAGACCTAGAGCTAACATAGTGAACTCCCGCATCAAGTTGATGCCAGATCCACCATCCACTATCAATCCTGAGAATTTCCGACCCAAATCGGACACTGTCAAGCGAGGGCTTCTATAATCAGTGAGTGGAGCAGTAGGATTGGATATCATATAGGACTCTGATGGTCGCACTGGGAGATGCCCGCCACTAGGACCTGCACCAGGGTAAAGTGACTGAATAACAGCAAGGGTGTCACTTCTAAAACTCGCATCTAGTCACAGCGTCATAGAGGGACACTTGTTGGAAGGTATTCTTCAAGACTGTCTCTGCTGTAAGCTTTTCCTATTCTACCAGTGGTTTCTCGGGTACCTTGATATTTTGTAGATCGGAAACTGCTTCCAAGAAAGCTTCATCAATATCGGAGAGCAAAGATTTGGATTCTTTCATGGCACTGGGGGGATGGCTTGTTAACAGCTAAAGGCAGGGTATCCACTGGTGTGAGAATGTGTGGTGGAGTTGAACGTGTTGGAATGCTAAGACCGAGAGAGGCTCTCTGGCCCGGGTGAGGACGCCAAATGGCTCCTCTACCAACTACGGCAGCTTATTTTGAGAGGTAACCACGTGGGTAGAAGGGGGCGGTTGAGAAACGGTGCTAACTGCTATCAAATTGAGCTTGGGAAAGGCAAACTCATTCTGGCTTTGACTTGGGTTCGAAGCCGTGGATGCACGAATTTTAGGGCAATCCTTACTGTAGTGATCCTTCGTTTCGGGGCAATGACGGTAAGGAGGGGACCCTTCGGGCAGAGGGCATTTGCTTTGGTAATGACCATATTCCCCACATCTATAGCACAAAATGGGCCGATTCAATGGGCGAGTCGAAGGGCGAGGTGATCCTTGCTCCTGGTGCATGGAGTTGGAGGTGGAAGCATAGAAGCTTTGAGGTGATGAGGGAGCAACGGTATGATAAAAGCTCTGAGGGTAAAGCACTTTGCATACCTTGCATAGGAGGGGCTGTCAATAAAGGTGGCATATGGTGTGGATGGCCATAGGGAGAAACCATGTTGGATGCAGATGCTGGCCCTTGTTGAAGAGTAGGCCCACGACTTTGTTGTATTTGTCGCAATCCCTTGAGGTAGTAGCAGTCCTTGTCCTCATGTCCAGACTTCTCACAAAAGTGGCAATAAACCCGAAGGGGGCATTCCTGTGGAGGGTGCCCTGGAGAGCGGCATGAGCTACACCAAACCATAGCCTTAGTCTCCTCCTGAGACTTGAGCTCTTCTAGCTCGCGCTTGATCTGTTCCAATGCCTCGTGATGTGGAGGCTTCTCTTGTCTAAGAGAGAAGACCTCTCCTCCTGAAGAGCTCGTTGTAACTTTAGGGCTTCCAGTTCCCTGCGTAAAGAAGTTAAAGGATCAGAAGGACTTTCCAAAAACACTGAGGGGAACAACTTCCTAGCTCTCTCTATCCTAGTAGCAGCCGCGACACGCTCCTCCAAAGTGGCGTCAGGTCGGAAACTCTCTCGGAGTTTTTGCTGCGAAGTTTTGGGAAGCGCCTCCTCCACCCACTTCTTAACCATAAATTCACCGAGTTGCTGGGGAAGCTTGGCAACCAGAGACTTGGTTTTAGTCATAAGTTCTGCAAAAGTCTTCTCTGGCTGGAGCACCATGTTGGCCAACTCATCCAAAACCTTCTCCTGGTAGTCACCTCGCCTGAATGTTGAACAGAACTGTTGTCTTAAGGCTGCCCAAGTTGCAAAATGGTTCTTTGCAAACTGGCTGTACCATTTGTTTGCTAAGCCATCCAAGGTAGATGGAAAGAGTACCAAATAAGCATCTTCTCTATTAAGACCACGACCCCTACAGAGAGATACAAACCTCCTTGCATGGTCGTCAACATCTTCTGAAGAGAGTCCTTTGAAGGTAGGGAACTTGATGTTTACCTTGGCCAAAACACTAGCCAACGCCTCCATGGCCCCTTGCTCAGGAGCCTACTGTAACAGAATAGGAGAGAGCTTTGCTGGGGAAGGTGATCTGGAAGATGTGGAACCGGATGGAGGAATGGGCGATGTCGTATGTGGAGGTATTGATGAGGTTGATGGACTTCTACTAGGTACCAAGGGTCGTCTTCTGTTGTAGTACTTCCGAGGACTCAGCAGTGCGCTTTGACGCTCGACTGGCCGCCTTGTATGTGTCATGCAGCGACCACCAATCCAACCAAGCTTTGGGCAAGAAAACCTTGAACTGGCTGAAGATTGGTCTAGACTCTACTAGACCAGGCAAGTGACTAGACCCAGGCTGGACCAGGGACAAGGAGGACTAGACCAGGGTCGAGGAAGGACTAGTCCAGGGATGAGGGCTAGTTGGACCAGGGTGAGAGATAGGGCGAGAGAGGACTAGACCAGTTGGACCAGGGCGAGAGGAGAACAGTGCAAGGCAAGGTAGGCGAAGCTAGAGAAACCCAACTAGCTTCAAGCTTCAAGATTTGTACCTCACAGAGAGTGAGACTTTAGTTGAGGTCCCACCGTGATCGCCAAAATGAGAGCACCTGTAGCGCGGATAGTGTGTCGTACTCTCTACAATGGGTGCTCCTCAGTGCAATGTGTGTGACAATCTCACTCAAAACAGACTGGAAACAAAGGAACAATAGACAACAACTGAGCTCACAGAGACACAACAGCAGCAGACCACAACATATGACTTGACTATCTCAAAGAACTGATACAGACTCTAGCGTGGCTGCACACTCAGCTCCAGCCCAGGATTCACAAGTACAATGGGGTGTCGAGGCTCAGATGTGTTGGGATGGTGAAGACGTGTTGTGTATAGACTCTATCTCTAGACGACAACGCTAGACCAGATATGAAGAAAAAGTGATACTGACCTAACAACTACTACTCACATGTACCATCATAAAGAGCCACCAACGGCTCATAAATGTCAGCCATCTAAGCCTATCTCCAGACTGAGAGGAGGTGGTGACCTGGCCACGATGTCCACTAGACCAATCCGTATCTCTGCTGCCACGTGTCACTGCCCAGCCCAGCCCAGAGAGTCCGTCCAGTGTGAACCAGCCTAGACCAATTGTATTGTGTGTCCTGTGAAAGTGACATTGTAGCTTGCTACACACCCTTGTTAGTTTATCCAAGGGATCCCTGGCGGACCCCGTTAGCGGCGTGACAGCGCCCAAGAGCCTCGTAGGAACCCAGATACTACGAGACTTGGTTGCCCTCACTCGCCAAAACCTTGATCACCCCAACACGTTTTTGAGAGAATTTGCAATACCCAACTTGGGCGTCGGCTCGTAGGTGGAGTCCCGATCCGGCGACAATTAGAGTCTCCAACACTCCTCTTGCCCATTGATGAGGCAACCGATGCATCAGTATCATTAAGTCATTCGGTTTAGCAGTTTCACTTCCAGATTGTCCATATGCAGAAACAGAAGAATTTGGTGGCAGATGCTTAGTCTCGGAAGCCGTCGGTTCTGGCTATTTCCGCGATTCACCATAGGAGCTTCGAGTATATGGTCGATCAATATGCCACGGATACGGACTTTGCAGACGTTTTCACACAGATACGGGATGGGGAGACAGTAGCGGGATATTCCACTAGGGATGGCTACTTGATGAGGAAAACCATGATGTGCGTTACACAACCGTTGAGGAAAAAAAGGTTATGACTAAATGCCACTGTCCGCCTTTTACGGGTCACCGCGGCATTGCTACCACGATGAAAGGGGTTGAGATACTTCTTTTGGCCGAGACTCAAGAAGGATGTGGACGAGTTTGTGCGCAGTTGCTTGGTATGCCAGAAGGTCAAGTTTGACAGGCATAAAGCACAGGGATTGTTACAGCCTTTGCCAAATACCACCCTCCCTTGGGAAAGTATTGCAATGGATTTCATTTTTGATCTCCCGAGAACACACAGTGGTCACGATGGTATCTGGATTGTTATTGACAGATTTAGCAAGCGGGCTCATTTAATTCCAGTGAAGAAAACAGTCAAGCCGGATCACTTAGCGAGACTGTTTGTGGCCCAGAGTTTTAGATTACATGGCATGCCCGAGACTATTGTCTCCAATAGGGACCCCAGATTTACGAGTTTGTTTTGGAAGGCAATTTGCGAGAACATTGGCATGTGGTTGCAGTTCTCGTCGTCTTTCCACCCGCAGACTGACGGGCAATCTGAGATTGCCAATTCAGTGGTTTTAGATTTATTGAAGTCTTATATCTCGAATCAGAAGACTTAATGGCAAAAGTATCTACCTTTGGTGGAATTTGCCTACAACAACACGATACACTCTTCGACGGAGAAGGCGCCATTTGAGATTATTGAAGGTGCTCTGAAGGTTCCCCCTTTCCTAAGCACTAAAGGTAAGATTTTCGAAGCCGACGAGTACACACGCGACTTGAACACGACTTTTGCCAAGGTCCGCGAGGCTTTGCAGAAATCTCAAGAAAGACAGAAAAAGGCAGCGGGTCGCCATCGTCGCGATTTGAAATTGAAGGAGAATGATTGGGTGCTCTTACGTTTTGAGAAGGCACGCCTAAGAAAGAAGAAAGGAAAGGAGAGGCTTTTTCCAAAGCTTAGTATATGATACTACGGACCTTTCCAGATCTCCGAAAAGATCAATGATGTGCCCTTCGAACTGAAACTGCTTGACACATCGAGAATTCGCAATGCATTTCATGTGAGTCTCTTGAAACCTTTTAAAGGTGATGTGCCTGAAGATGGGGAGCCTGATCAGCAACCGGAAGTGGAAGAAAACGAGGAGATCCTTGTTCCTAAATAGTTTTGGGCACATAAGGACAGAAAGCTCAAGGGTAAAGTAAGAAGGCGGTTCTTCGTTAAATTCAAGAACTATCTGTTAGGGAATAAAGGCCTAAGTGCCTTGTATTTACTAACTTATAAGTTAAAAGTCTTATAAGTGAGGGGGCCCAAGTGTGAATGACCCCTAGTCACTTACTCATATACTCAAATGTGAAGCCCGAAAGAAGGTGCGTGGCTTTTCCCAAAAATTCAACGAGCTCTCTCTCTCTCTCACGTTTTTCCCTGCGCAAGCTTCTTCTGCGCCACTCTTCCCTTCTCCTTCACTCTCATTGCATAGGACAGCAAGTGGGCTCTCTCTCCTGCTCCCCCACACATGTTATCAGAGCTTTAGGGTTTCCAAGAGAGCCATTTTCGCAACACAGATCAGAATTCTGTTCTTGCTCGCTGCGGGAAGGATATTCAACCGTTTTCAATCAACTCTGTCGCGAAGGGATCCTCTCACCGTGTAGAATCGACCTCCAGTGACAATTTCCCCAAAATTAGGGTTTCAAAAACTGGCGAACAGCAGCCTATTTCTGCTGAAATTGACCAATTTCGGGGTCAATTTGATGCAATTTCATTAGGGCAAGTCTCACAGGTCAATCTTACAGGTGTTTCCACCAACGAGGTTCTGAAAATTCAGCAAAACAGGTGTTTACAGGTCTGATTTTTGCCCTAAAACAGGGAATTTCAGCAAGCAAATGATGTATACACCTTGTGGAAACCTTTGGTAAGGGTTTGGCAGTGAATGTACGCCGTTTTGGGGTGATTTCGCGTGAAATTTGCTCGCTGTTTTTCTGTAATAGCAAGCTGTTTTTTGCCCGATTGCGCACATTTGGGCGTGTTTCGGTCGGCAAAACAGGGTTTCAGTGTTTGCAATCACTCAGAATGGCTTCTACCAGTGAAAGTGGCAATTTGTTGCACATTCGCAAGCTTGAAGGTGCCCATAACTTTGCTATATGGAAGAAGCAATGTTATAATGTGATGTTGCAGAAGAAACAGGCGAAACCTATTAAGTTACAGGGTGTGAAACCGGTTGATATGGAGGTTGAAGAATGGGAAGAAGTGGACGAGTTGGCTCGCTCCACGATCATGCTTTCGGTGTCTGACAATTTACTCTTCAATGTAGAGAATGAGCAGACAGCATGGGGCATGTGGAAGCGTTTAGACGAGTTGTATGCACAGCAGAGTGCTGCCAGTAAAGTGTATTGGCTTAAGAAGCTTATGGATCTCCGCATGAAGGAGGGCACGCACATGTAAGTGCACCTCAATGAATTCAATTCTATTTTCAGCCAACTGACAGAGCTGAAATTCACGATTGATGAGGAGTTCAAAGCTACTTTTCTGCTATGCACATTGCCCGAGAGTTGGGATGTATTCCGGACAGCTCTTAGTAACTCAAGTGCTTCACTTAAGTATGCAGATGTAGAGAGTTCTCTCTTGATGGAAGAGATGAACAGGAAGAACACCACAGGTGGGTCTTCTAATGCATTGCACTTGAGAGGCAGGTCTCAACAGAGGGAGAAATCTGACAGTAAAGACAGGGCACGCAACAAATCTCGTAGGAAAGATGTTGTGTGTCATCATTGTGGAAAGAAAGGGCATTATAAACGAGAATGCTATGAGTGGAAGAAAGAGAAGAACAAGGGTGCTGAGACTGATGCAAAGGACAAGGGAAATGCCAAGAAGAGCACTGTGTTGATTGAGGAAATCAATGTTGCTAGTAGTTGTGACAGTGACAGCAGCACTGATGTACTCAATGCCTCTTCTGTGGATGCACATACCCTTGCTATGGGTTCTGATGTGGACATGCATACTTGGATTCTTGATTCAGGTGCCTCTTTTCATGTAACACCTCATAGGGATTGGTTTACACAGTACTCAGGTGAGGTGCAAGGCACTGTTTATTTGGGAGATAACTATGCATGTGACATTGCAGGTATTGGCAGTGTCCAGTTTTCCTTTGCTGATGGTATGACTTTTGTTTTGCACAAAGTGCGCCATGTGCCACAACTCAAGAAGAGTTTGATTAGTACAGGGCAGCTAGATGATGCAGGCTATCACACCACTTTTGGTGATAGCAAGTGGAAAATTTGTAAAGGGGCCCGGATTGTAGCCAAGGGTTGTAAATCGGACACTTTGTATCCTTTGCATGTATCTAGTGTGCGTGACCATGTTGTCGCCGTAACCGAGCAGCCAAGTGTTTCTTTGTGGCATGGCCGGTTGGGACACATGAGTAAAAGAGGAATGGAAACTCTGTCTCGTTGTGGTTATTTGCCGTGTTTGAGGTATGCTGATTTTTCTCATTGTGAGCACTGTATTTATGGTAAGCACAGTCAAACACCGCACAAAAGGTCTATTTCTTTGAAGTCTGACAAGTTAGACTTAGTGCATTCCGATGTATGTGAAATGCCACAGTTGTCCTTAGGGGGAAAGAAATATTTTGTCTCGTTTATCGATGATGCTACACGTAAGGTGTGGGTGTATCCAATACGTGCTAAAAGCGATGTTTTGGATACTTTCAAGAAGTTTCTTGCGTTTGTTGAGAATCAAACTGACCAGAAGCTTAGGTCTTTGCGCTCAGACAATGGGGGGGAGTATGTATCAAAAGCTTTTATTGACTTTTGTGCTACTAAAGGTATTAAAAGAGAGCTCACGGCTCCTTTTAATCCCTCTCAAAATGGAGTTGCAGAGAGGTTGAACCGGACTATCCAAGAGAAAGTTCGGACTATGCTGTCACATGCTGCATTACCTCATGGTTTTTGGGCAGAAGCTGTACAAACAGCTATTCACTTGATTAATCGCTCACCTAGCAAGGCTTTGGGTGGAAAGGTGCCTGAGGAGGTGTGGTCTGGCAAGCCACCCTTATATGCACATTTAAGAGTGTTTGGTTGTGAGGCCTATGTTCACATCCGGAGTGAACTGCGCACCAAACTAGAACCAAAGTCTCATAAATGCATTTTCCTAGGATATGGTGAGGATGGTGAAATGGGGTATAGATTATGGGATCCCACATTACGGAAAATCATACGCAGCAATGATGTCATCTTCAATGAGGATTGCATGCACAAACAGCCCACAAAGGTCGAGGAAGTGCGCCGGGTTGTTTTTCGTGAAGATGTTACATATGGACAGCCAAGAAGGCCCAATGTTCAGCAGCCTTTACATGCTGAAAATGGTGCTGAAAATCAGCCATTAGCTGCTGAAAATCAGCCCCAACAAGTTGCCATTGATGCACCACAGGTAGGAGAACAGGTTGATGCTCCTAGACCGCCCGTTGTTGCGATGCAGACGGCTGAACAGCCTGCTGTTTTTGATGGTTTACAGGCTGAAAATCCACCTGTTATGGATCATTGGGTGCGTAAGTCTACTCGGGTGACAAGGCCCCCCGATAGATATTAACCGTCTTTGGACTATGTCATGCTTACTGATTGTGGTGAGCCGTCTTGCTATAAAGAGGCTATGCAACGTGAAGACAGTAAGAAATGGTTCAAAGCAATGGTTTCGGAAATGCAGTCTTTCGAGAAAAACCATACATGGGACTTGGTTGATTTGCCTAAAGGGCACAAGGCTCTGCCATGTAAATGGGTTTACAAGACTAAGGTTACATCTGATGCTTCTTCTAAGTACAAGGCACGTTTGGTTGCTAAAGGGTACAAGCAAAAGCATGGTGTTGATTTTGATGAGATTTTTTCTCCTGTTGTAAAGCTTGCCACATTACGTCTCGTTTTAGGCCTGGTTGCTTCTGAAGATATGGAGTTAAAGCAAATGGATGTCAAAACAGCGTTTTTGCATGGCGATTTGCTTGAGATGATCTATATGATGCAGCCAGAAGGTTTTGTGTCAAAGGGGCAAGAGAAGAAAGTATGTAGACTCTTGAAGAGCTTGTATGGTTTGAAACAGGCTCCCCGTGCATGGTATCACAAGTTTGATACATTCATGAGGTCTCAAGGATACAAAAGAAGTAATTCTGATCACTGTTTGTATATCAAAACGGCAAGTGATGGATCTCTTCTATTGCTGATTTTGTATGTTGATGACATGCTTATTGTGGGTAAAAATGTCACGGAGTTGGATGCATTACAGCAAAGCTTAAAGAATCGCTTTGACATGAAGGATCTTGGTGATGCTAATCATATTTTGGGCATGCGTATCTCTCGAGATAGACCCAACAGGCGTCTGTATCTATCTCAACGAGATTATGTTAATAAGGTGCTACATCGTTTTCATATGGATGGGGGAAAGGCACTTGGTACTCCGCTGCCTCCATATGTAAAACTGACTGCACATGACTGCCCAAACACAGATGATATGCGGGCTGAAATGGCCAAGATTCCTTATGCATCAGCCGTTGGCAGTTTGATGTATGCTATGGTTGCTACACGTCCGGACATTGCATTTGCGGTGGGAGTGGTAAGCAGGTACATGAGCAATCCTGGCAAAAAGCATTGGGAAGCAGTGAAGTGTATCTTGAGATACTTGAAAGGCACTAAAGACTTGTGCATTTGTTTTGGGAAGAGTGAGACATCTGTGCATGGCTTTACAGATGCAGATTTTGCTGGACATCCAGATTGTAGGAAGTCTACCTTTGGATATGTGTTTACATTCACAGGAGGTGCAGTTTCTTGGATTTCTAGACTGCAAAAATGTGTTGCTTTGTCTACCACTGAGGCTGAGTATGTGGCTGCCACTGAGGCATGCAAAGAAGCTTTGTGGCTCATGCGTTTGGTAGAAGAGCTTGGCATTAAGTCACCGGTTCCTGTGCTACACTGTGATAGTCAGAGTGCTATTATGCTTGCAAGGAATCCTGTTTTTCATGCCAAGACAAAGCACATAGAGGTGAAGTATCATTTTATCAGGAGTGTGCTTGATGACAAGAGCATTACACTTGTCAAGGTGCACACAGATGACAATCCTGCAGATCTTTTGACCAAGAGTCTTCCAGCAGAGCGGTTTGCATATTGCCGTCAGATGATGGGTGTTGGATGAGTAAGTGCATGATCAGCTGATGTATCATAGTTAGTTGATTCTTTGATCTCCCAAGGTACATTGCCTTTAGGTGGGAGGTTGTGAGGGAATAAAGGCCTAAGTGCCTTGTATTTACTAACTTATAAGTTAAAAGTCTTATAAGTGAGGGGGCCCAAGTGTGAATGGCCCCCTAGTCACTTACTCATATACTCAAATGTGAAGGCCAAAAGAAGGTGCGTGGCTTTTCCCAAAAATTCAACGAGCTCTCTCTCTCTCTCACGTTTTTCCCTGCGCAAGCTTCTTCTGCGCCACTCTTCCCTGCTCCTTCACTCTCATTGCATAGGACAGCAAGTGGGCTCTCTCTCCTGTTCCCCCACACTATCTTGCATTGGATGCGAAGTGGATGGAAGAAGAGGACCTAGCAGATACTCCTCAGATTGTGAACCTTTACCTTGAAGCTTTTAGTTTAGCATAGTCTACTCCAAATGGAATCCCGAATTCAACTTGGCCGGAGATCTGGTGCAATGGGTCGCACAAGAGGGGAGTTACTCCGCTCCTTCAACAGATGCCTTGATTTTTAGAATACTAGAGTCACTGATGTCTCTTTGAGCTTCAGGGATTCTGAAAGCTGACAGTATTCTGCTGTATGACTTAAAATGGAACTGATTTGTTCTTGACTTGTTTTTAAGTGCAGGAACTGATAGACAAAATGACTGCAACATTTTGGTCTGAATGATTTCGAATAGACATGGTTGCAATAGGGGTTAGTCAATCGGGCATCTATGAGGTCCTGAGTGAATCTAGATGCGTAACTACATTGCCGACAAATCATGGTCTAAGATCCGAATGAATGTTAAATGTGATTTGTCATGTGATGTCCTGTGATGTCTAGTGATGTCCCGTGATGTCGTGTGATGTGACTGTCGATTGGTACATGTGCTAGATGTGTGTTTCTAGTGCGTAGGTACTAACAGCCAGTGTCTGCTAAGACAGTTTAAGGCCTCTATCGTTTTGCAAGCGTAATCGAGGGCAATTACAATTCTTTCAAGAGGGGGGTATGTCCCAAACTGGTGACGTGGCTGCCCTTACACAGAAGAAATGGCAACGTGGCTGGCTACAGAAAACCGAAAGCTATGCAAAATGCTGACGTGGCAATTCTGTACAACTGATGACGTGGCAGCCCGCAATTCACGACGGTTTTTACAGCAACCAAAATTCAGCTTTTGGGCATTGCTTTTTCTACGCAATTGCAAAAAGAGAGAGAGAGAGAGAGAGAGAGAGAGAGAGAGAGACCTTTTTGCTATATTTTACGCAAGGGTTCAGAAAGAGAGGAAAAGCCTCTTTTACTTTATTTTTTCAAAGGTTTTAACCTGAAGCTTTTGGGACAGCTTTTGAAGCTTTTGGGGCTCTGCTTTTAGCATCCCTTGTAATCTTTAAATAAGCAAGAACGCCTCTCACAACTCAGAGCATCTGGACGCAGAGTCTAAAGAGTGAGCGTCTGCCTGCACTCTTGTACTTTGAACACAGATTAATACAAAAAGAAATACCGAAAGGGGCGCCAGTCTTTGGGGCCAATATGTCTAGGCACGGAACTCCTCGAGCCAGTGTCGAACCAATTGTGAACTGTTAACTGTTTTGAAGTGATTATTTGTGGTGTCGCGGTAGATTCACGACTTGGAGTGTCCAAGTCTAATACAATGGACTCTTTCATTACAGAAGAGTGCCTCGATGTGTTATTCACTGTTCAGCAAGTTTCCTTCCGTGGAAAATTTGTTGTGTCTCCTCTCTCAGAATGTGATATGATTTTGGGCATTCGATGGTTTCGTGAACATAACCCTCTCATTGATTGGGCATACAATACGCTCACTCTAAATGCCAAGTGACTCTCCCTTGATCATTCGTGGTGAGGAGAATCTTCATTCTTTACCTCTCATTTCTCATGTGCGCAAAGTTTGAAAAGAAACATGAGAAGGAGACTCTCTCAGTCCTTTCTTCTCCAAAGCATGACTCACATTCTTTGCATGATAGAGATGTGGTTGTTCGCAAGGATTATGGTTTCAATGATGGTGTTTCTCGTGAAGCTAACGTCATTGCAGATACGATCAGTCCCGTAGGACCGATCTTAGCTCTCGAGTCGAGGTCCAAAGAACCCATTCAAGAAGTATTTTGTGTTCACATGATTAGTCAGCACGCATTGTTCGAGTTTCTCATTCGTGATGGTTTCTTGTATTTTCATCGCCGTCTTTATGTGTTCCCTTTTCACAGACATGCCGTATTGTACAAAGCACATGACTCACTCACTGCATGCACATGACTCACTCACTGATGAGCACGGATGTATGCGGATCACTCTCAAAAAGAAAAAAGTTTGCATTCAAGGAATTCACATTGTCCCGATTGTCCTTTTTGTCAATCGCTTTTACATGTTTCTTCCTTGGCATGACACAGTCTCAGAAAGAGCACGAGCTAGATTGTCCATCAAGCATCCGCATTTCAGTTGTGATTTGACACGGTTGATCGGTTTAGGTCGAAAAGTCAAGTGTCAATCCCACTTTTTGCGTGTGTTTGGTGAATGGTTTGGCACTCCGTCACTTTGTTCATATGCATTGCATGCATAGTCATTTAGGAAGAATAGTATTTTTCCAGTTACTCTACATGGAATGGGTATGTTTATGGTTTTGTGTTGGAAATGGTTTCATGAATTTTCCTTCTCGGAGATTCTTGAAGAAGGTGGACCCACGACCATAGCCGAAGTTGGAGCATTGGAGCCGCAACAGATCATTTTGTGTCGCTTTCGGCGTAGCCTAAAGAAGCAAGCATTGCAGCCCTTTATGAAGTTCAAGTATCGCACGACCCATGCATTAGAGTGGGCCGGCGAAAAGTTCTTCGCAAGATTCCAAGAGTTGTTGGCACACTCTCTCGATGCCATACAGCTCGGTATCAGTACCTCACTTTAGAAAGGAGGGGATGTCACGTGCACATTTAACCCTAAGTGCATGTGGACAAGCTATCTCAAGTCTAGGGTTCAGGTTAGCCTAGGAAGTTTTCCGGCACCCTTGTGAGCCTGTGCGCAAGCCGTGCATGTCCAAGGACTTAGAATAGTTGCATACCCTCTGATTGCACACAGCAGGATCATTAGCATGACATTCAGTACCCATCATGAGCATTTTCCAGAGCATAGAACCCTTTTTGCCAAAGTACACATTTTTCACTTATTTGTTGATTAATAACTTTTGTTGGAAAAGTAAGTAGGGCAATTTGCTTAAGAATTTATAAAAGAAAACCATTGGGCACTCAATAGAAGCAGAAGAAGCAGGGACACAAGGAGGCAGGCAGCACCTCAACAGCTATGTTTACAAAAGTCATAAAAATTATAACATATATGATATTACTCATACAACCTTAACAATCTCTACACTAATGTGAATAACCTCCTTGCAAAACCAAATGCTACATTTTCATTAAAATTCACACTATGCTATTTCTCTATGTCTACAAATAGCTAATATACTTTCAATTTAAAAAGGTATATGCACACATTTTTCATGAAAGACGTTCATTTTAATCTTTTTAAAGAGCAAGACGTTCTATCCCAATTTATAAGTGGTTTGTTAAAAATGCACCAAAGTTTCAATGTTTTTCCACCAAATTGTACATTGTTAATGTTTTAAAATGAGCTAAAATGAGATTGGCAATATGCACAGTACAATGCACATGTCTTTTACTATATCAATGTTTTTTGAAGTGATAACCTACAAAATACAAACTCACGTCTTATGGTCTATCACAATATTTTGTGTTTTCTCAAGAGAAGATCAGCGTTTTCAGCCACTACTACCAACGTTTTCAGTTTCCAGCCTTAGCCTCGCGAGAACTCGCTCCCACCCGGTTGCAGATCCTCGCAAGTTTCCCCGTCAAGACCCAGATCAGCCTAGCGTTTTCAGATTTCAGCCGGATCAGCCAACGTTTTTGCATTTCAACCCTAGCCCGACAAAGCGGTTGCAGATCCAGGCCGCAGTACCGCCACAGTAGCAGATCCCCAGCAGAGCATCTAGCGTTTTCAATTTTCAGCCTTGACGCCGTCGTCGTCGACGTCGTCATCGTCATCGTCATCACAGTCCCTATCTTGACGACGACATCGTCATCATCGTCATCGTAAATCCCTATCTTGACGACGACACCTTTGTCGCCATCGTCGCAAATCTCGAAATTGACGACGATACCGTCGTCGTCATCATCATCGTCGACATTGTCATCATCCAGTTCTCAACATCTAGACCATTGTCACATGCACATCTAACCCTATGTGCATGTGGACAAGCTACTTCATGACAAGGGTTCAGTTAGCTTAGGAAGTGTTCTGGCACCTTTGTGAGTCTGTTCGCACACCGTGCATGTCCAGACACTTAGAGTAGATGCGTATCCTCTAGTTTCACACAGCATGATCATCAGCATTACCAACAGAATCCATCATGAGTATATTACAGGTGCACAGAACCTATTTTCCCTATTTTAGCCATTTTTCACTTATTATCAATAAGTGACTTTGTTGGGAAATTGGGTAGGGAAAATTGGCTAAGGATATATATAAGAAAGCTAGCACTAGCACTTTCTGGCAGAAGAGGCAGCAGGGACCCAGTGTCTGGCAGTGCACCTTCTCGGCAAGATCCCCGGCAGGAACTCCTAGCGTTTTTCAGCCATCAGAACAGCCCAGTGTTTTGCAACTTGCAGATCAGTCTGCCGTTAGCAAATTCACAACAGATTCCCTAGCATTTTTGCAACTTGCAGATCCACTAGCGTTTTGCAGATTCCCCGCGACAGTTCAGCCCACAACATCAGCATTTTGCATTTTCAGTGATTAGACTCCGTACCACAGACCCCAAACCTCATAGATCTCACCTTCCCGCAGCAAATCCTCGCCGCACGGTCAAATCAACCAGAGTTTGCAGATTCAGCCCGCTATTTGCACATTTCAGCATCTACGTTTTCAGCGCGTTGTCGTCGCCGTCGTCACCCACATAAGAGTCAGAATTCAATAGATACAAGATTTGCAGATTTCAGCCCTTAGCGTTTTTAGTTTTCAACCCGTCTCGTCGCCGTCCCCATCGTCGTCGACATCGTCGGCAAGACCATTGCATTCAGACCATTGTAGAGATTTGTGCAATCAATAGTAGACCGCTCTCGCCATAGAGAGTGGGGCCCTTGAAGGAGGGTTTGACAACATTCTGGTGTCGTATTCTTCTCTCTTTCTCTCGGACTCAGCACCTTCATTCACAGTGTTTATCCACTTTGTTTGTGATCATTTGCACTCTCTCACTAAAGGAACGGAAGGCTCTCCCTTCCGTAATTAAAAGGAACCCTTGAGCACAATTCGGAGGACTCATCTTGAGCAAAGTTCAACATTCACTTCCGTTGCACCTTACATTGCTATCAGAGCTTTGGCAGTGTTCTGTATCACTCAAGGAAAGAACTACAATTTTTTTTTCTTGTTGCGATCGCACGTAACCCAAGTCCACTTGGGCGTGTCGATTCCTAATCGGGTTTTTAAAGAATGACAGAAAACCCAAGAAAGAAGGGCTTGTCGAGCCTCCCCTTGTTTCTCTTTCCACTCATTGAGAGCGGACCGTGCACTCAGCAGCCGGCCAATCGACATGAGGTGGGAAAAAGCAACCTTGGTGTGAGCGCAAGGCCCCTAAGGGTGCGCCCGCGGGAAAAAGGAGCTCGGGTAAGAGAAGATCCTTTTCTAACACACATTGCAAGCGAAAGAAGAACCTCAAGAACTCAAGAACCCAAGTTCCTCGTGAACTTAAGAACCCAAGACTTCAGTGTATGGTCATCACCCGAAGCGGAATGGATACTTCACATGGAGGTGATGAGCATGGAAGTGGCGAAGAAGAATTTTCCCCACCAGGACGTTTTTCTGACCCTCCCCATTTACGCCAAGGATTGCACCAAATCCTATGGAGGCTTTGGTCAAGACGATGATGGACATGATGTTACAACAAGAAGCGCAACGTGCCGACTCGGAGCGTGAGCGCAAGCAAGCGCGCTCGGCGGCCGAAGAGAAAAGGGTAGCCTTGGAGCGTGAGCGCGAGCAAGCGCGCTAGGCGGCCGAAGAAAGAAAGGCAGCTATTGACCTAGACGTGAGCAAGCACGCGAAGCCCATCGAGTAGCTGCCAAAGACAGACGAGCAGCCTTGGAGTTAGAGCGTGAGGCGCAAAGAGACCAACACATGTAAGAGTTGGTCCTACAGGTACTTGCCTCGAAACCCGAGCCAGCCAAAGATGTTGGTGGTTCATCAAGTGGCGCAAGCCGAGATTCGGACTCCAACAACCCCGTCACCGAGAAGTTGACATTCAGTAAGTATGACGGTAAGATGGATGTCAGTGTTATTCATTCTTGGTTGCATCAATCTAATGCTTATTTTGCGACAACTAAGAAGACAGGGAATAGCAAGGTTTAAACGACAGCAATGTGCCTTGCCGGTGATGCCATTACTTGGTACCACGCATGGCAAGAGACACGGTTGGCCGCGCACCTAGAGGTAGCCGACGGAGACGCGCCCCTTTCCTTCAATTGGGCCGACTTTCAAGACAAGCTCAAGGAGCGGTTTATGCCTCCTCAGTACCTAGCGCTGTTGAAAGAAGATTGGCGTAATCTCAAGCAGAATGGTATGCCAGTCATGTCTTTTTCTAAACGTGTTTTGCAGCCCGGCACCCAATTACGCAAATCGGATGATGAGCGCAAAGAGGCTTTCCTTTTTGGGTTAGACGAACATATCAAGTTTGATGTAGAAGTCTTCGACCCGGTGGATCTCAACAAGGCCGTAGCATTGCTCTCTCCCAAAAGATGAAGCACAACAAGGGAAGGCCTAAGGAGAACAAGTCGTCTCAAAGTACCTCTCAAACTCCTCAGAACCCTCAGAACAGTAAGAACGGTAAGAATGGTAACTCTCCTAACCAATCTTCCTCTAGTCTTTCGGAAAAGAACACTCAAAATGAACCTAAGGGTAAAGCTAACACATTTGCTAAACCTAAGCTCACCCCAAATGAAAAAGCTACACAAGGAATCATAGAAGGATACATCACGGCAGAAGAACAAGTCATTATTCTAAGGAAGGTCGTTGTTATCATCGTCACGTCAAGGGTCATATAAAGAAAACATGTCCTAAGATTGAATCTAACGAATCTAAAAAACCCACAGAACCCACATCCTCTGTTAATGCCATAAATAAGAACACTCGTGTGTCCCAAGTTTGTCGTGATCCTATCATTAATGAGTCCCTCATGAAGTGTTACGATCATGTGAATGGTCAACACATGGTGGTCTTATTTGATTCTCGTAGTATGCATGATGTGATAAGTGACTCTCTTGTCGAAAGAGCCCGCTTGGAGGTTTGCAAGACATCTCCTTTTGAGGTGTCGGGCCTTCGCTCCCGTTATGGACACTCTCATTACAAGAGAGTGCCTTGATGTGTTATTCACGGTTCAACAAGTGTCCTTCCGCAAAAAATTTGTAGTGTCTCCTCTTTCAGGATGTGATATGCTTCTTGGCATTCAATGGTTTCGTGAGCATAACCCTCTCATTGATTGGGCGGACAATACTTTCATTTTCAATGCCAAAAGTGACTCTCCCATTGTCATTCGTGGGGAGAAAGTTGTTCATTCTTCATCTCTCATTTCTAATGTGCTGGCGAAGATTAAAAAGATTCAGGAGAAGGAGACTCTCTCAGTCTTTTGTTCTCCAAAGCACGACACACATGATTTGTAGATCAAGATGTGATTATTAACAAGCATGATGATTTACAGGATAAAGATGTGATTGTTCACAAGGATTATGATTTAGTTGATGCTTTTTCTAGTGAAGCTAACCTCGTTGCAAATACGATCAATCACGAAGACCCGATCTTGGCTCTTGAGTCGAGATCTAAGGAACCCACTCAGGAAGTATTGTGTGTTCGCATGATTAGTCAGCACGCATTGTTCGAGTGTTTCATTCATGACGGTTTCTTGTATTTTCGTCACCGTCTTTATGGGTTTCCTTACCACAGGCATGCCATATTGTACGCTGAACATGATTCACTCATGGATGAGCACGGAGGTATGCGGATTTCTATCAAAAAGAACAAAAGTTTGCATGACAATCTCAGAAAGAGCACAAGAAAATTTTTCCATCAAGCATCGGCATTTTCATTGTGATTTGCCACTGTTGATAGATTTAGATTAGAAATTCGATTCCAAATTTTGCGTGTGTGTGAACGGTTTGGCACTTCGTCTCTTTGTTCATCTACATTGCATGCACAGTCCTTAAAGAAGACTAGAATTTTTCCAGTCACTTTACATGGAATGGGTATGTTCATGTGTTTGTGTTGGAAGTGGTTTTAGGAATTTTTCCTCCTCGGAGATTCTTGAAGAAGGTCGATCCACAACAATCGCCGAAGTTGGAGCTTTGACGCAGCCATAGATGAATTTGTGTCGCTTTCGACGCAGCCCAAAGAAGCAAGCATTGCAGACCTTTATGAAGTTCAAGTACCGCATGACCCACGCATCAAAGTGGGTCGACGAAGAGTCCTTCCCAGGATTCATCCAAACGCTGTTGGCGATCTCCCTTGGGCCTTGACACCATACAATTCGGTACTAGTACCTCACTTTAAAAAGGAGGGGATGTCACGTGCACCTCTAACCCTATGTGCATGTGGACAAGCTACTTCATGACAAGGGTTCAGTTAGCTTAGGAAGTGTTCTGGCACCTTTGTGAGTATGTTCGCAGACCGTGCATGTCCAGACACAAGTAGATGCATATCCTCTAGTTTCACACAACATGATCATCAGGATTACCATCGGAATCCATCATGAGTATTTTATAGCGCACAAAACCTATTTTCCCTATTTTAGCCATTTTTCACTTATTATTAATAAGTGACTGTTGGGAAACTAGGTAGGGCAAATTGGCTAAGGATATATATAAGAAAGCTAGCACTAGCACTTTCTGGCAGAGAGGCAACAAGGACCCAGTGTCTGGCAATGCACCTTCTCAACATTTGCAGATCAACCCCAGCGTTTTGCAACTTGCAGATCAGCCTAGCGTTAGCAGATTCACAGCAGATTTCCTAGCGTTTTTGCAACTTGCAGATCCACTAGCGTTTCGCAGATTCCCCGCGACAGTTCAGCCCACAGCATCAGCCTTTTGCATTTTCAGTGATTAGACTCCGTACCACAGCCCCCAAACCTCGCAAATCTCACCTTCCTGCAACAGATCCTCGCCGCACGGTCAAATCGACCAGTGTTTGCAAATTCAGCCTGCTATTTGCAGATTTCAGCATCTGCGTTTTCAGAGGGTCGTCATCGCATCGTCGTCATCGCCGTCGTCACCCACATAGAGTCAAAATTCAGCAAACGTCGCCGTCCTCATCGTCATCGACATTGTCAGCAAGACCATTGCATTCAGATCATTGTAGAGATTTGTGCAATCAATAGTAGACCGCTCTCGCCATAGAGAGTGGGGCCCTTGGAGGAGGGTTTGACAACATTCTGGTGTCGTATTCTTCTCTCTCTTTCTCTCGAACTCGGCACCTTCATTCACAGTGTTTATCCACTTTGTTTGTGATCATTTGCACTGTCTCACTAAAGAAACGGAAGGCTCTCTGTTAGATGCAGCGGAATGAATGTTTGCGCTTTGCTCAAGATGAGTGCTCCGAACTGTGCTCAAGGGTTCCTTTTAGTTCTTATGGAAGGGAGAGCCTTCCGTTCTTGATGGAAAGTGCTATGATCACAAACAAAGTGAATGGACATTGTGCGTGCAAGTGAATGAGACTGAGAGATAGAGAGAGAAGAGAAATACGACACCAGAGACGTTGTAAAACTCTCCTCCGAAGGCCCCACTCTCGTCAGCGAGAGTGGTCTACTTATGATTGCACAAAGTGGTACAATGCGAATGCAATGGACTGATGCAACTTGGGACTATGCCGATGACGACGACGACTTTAGGGCTGAAATCTATGGTCTTCTATCTGCTGGATTTCGGGGCTGTTTCGGTGGCTGAAAATGACTGTTTTGGCTGCGTTTTCGAGGGCTGAAAATGGGGATCTTCTGCAACCAACTAGGGCTGAATCTGTTGCTTCTAATGCATGCTGAAAACGCTGAACCAACTGCTGCAAATGGGCTGAAAACCAAAAACGCTGATGGCTGATTGTAGCGTTAGTAAAACGCTGGCCTCCTGCTGAAGATTGGGCTGAAAATAGGATACGCTAGGGCTGAGTGTATCTGTTGTGGTCCAGTAATGCTGAAAATGCCAATGCTAGAGAGGATAGGGGCGATGACTAAAAACTGAAAAACGCTAGGCTTAGTGTGGCGATGATGGAGACCAAAACGCCAAGGGTACTGGGGGTACTGCGGGTTCTTGCTGAGAAGGTGTGCCTGTTGAGCGGGGAGCTCCTGCTGCCTCTTCTGCCATTTAGTGATAACTTGGGTTTGCATATATATTAACTTAACAAAATTGCCCTACCTACTTTTGTTGGGAAGTCAATTAAAAAAATAATAAGTGAAAAATACCAAAAATAGGGAAAATAGGCTAAATGCACTGAAAAATTCCCCTGACTGAATCTGATGGATTCTGAAGAGAATACTGATGATCATACTGTGTGCAACCAGAGGATATGCATCTATACTAAGTGACTGGGCATGCACGGTCTACGAAAAGACTCACAAAAGTGCCAGATCACTTCTAAATCTAGACTGACTTGACTAAGTGAACCCCGATCATGTTGTAGCTTGTCCACGGACACATAGGGTTGGATGTCACGTGACACTCTCCCTTCCGTAATTAAAAGGAACCCTTGAGCACAGTTCGGAGCACTCACCTTGAGCAAAGTTCAACATTCACTTCCGCTGCACAGTACAACCACAACCATTGTACCAGATTTGTACAATCTATAGCATAGACCTCTCTCGCCATAGAGAGGGGGACCCTTGGAAGAGGGTTTGAGAACCATTTGGTATAGTATTCTCTCTCTCTCTCTCTCTCTCTCTCTCTCTCTCTCTCTCTCTCTCTCTCTCTCTCTCTCAGCACTCTCATTCACAGTACCATTCACTTTGTTTGTGATCATTGCACTTGCTCTCTCTCTCTCTCTCTCTCTCTCTCTCTCTCTCTCTCTCTCTCTCTCTCTCTCTCTCTCTCTCTCTCTAAGAACAGAAGGCTCTCTCTTCCGTAAGTAAAAGGAACCCTTGAGCACACTTCGGAGCACTCACCCTGATCACTATCAACATTCACGTCTATTGCACCTTACAATGAAAATGCTAGGCTAGGGTCTTCATTTATAGGCAAGTAAAGTTTAAACCCCTTAAGGACTAGGTAGGACAAAACCTCTGTCAAATTCTTAAAAATACATCATAGAAATGATTTGTTAATAAGTTCAATCGGGGTTAGTTTCTAGGTGAAATTATCGCGCATCTGCCCACCTGGGAATCAGATTGATGCGGCGAATGGCTCGTTGGATTCCTCTAACCTAAAACTATATGCACATCGTGCCAAATGCGCACCATAGTGTAATAACATCTGTCAAAGCACGTGTACAAACCATTTATACATGAGGATTCCAAAACTAAAAAACCCTAATCAAATGGACTCGTTCGGACTTGCAGATCTTGCTAACACGCTCACAAAATTGCCGATACTAATCCTCCTAGGATTCTAGACACTCTTATCTAGTAATATGGAAAATTGGCTTTGTAAGTCGATGAAGCATGTCCACGTGACACACAGAGCCATGTGCACGTGACAATAAGTGAATTCATTCACTTACTAATAAGTGACATTATTAGTCAGTGTTTTAAAGACAAATCATGAGGTCTTCAAGCATTTTGCTCGACCCAACCTTTTTACATATATAGCAGTGGAAGTGATTGATGGTGAATGCACATGATGAGTCTTAGTGCGTACTCAAGGTTCCTTTTACTTTCATGAGAGAGTTCCTTTTACTTCATGAGAGATGTGCAAAGACTAGAGAGAGAATAGAGAATGATATTGTGAGTGAAGGTTCTGTGAGTGATAGAGAGAGACGAAGACTGATACAAGATGGGATCCCCGGACCCAAACCCCCCTCCAAGGCCCCCCCTCTCTATTGCTAGAGAGGTGTTTGCTTTAGATTGCACAAATGCTGATACAATGGTCCTAGATGTTGAGATGCTAATGGGATCTTGCTGTTGATGCTGGGAGGCTAAGGGCTGAAAATGCAAAACGCTAGTGAATCTATCTTGGATCTTGGACTGCAACGAGGCTATGGGCTGATTTGCTGATGTCGATGTCGATGATGGCTTGAAATTTGAAAACGTTGGTGTTGATGATGTGCGGGAGGCTAATCTGATGTTGTGGCTACTGCTAGCAAAAACATTAGGGGTACTGAGGTGCTGCGGATACTTGTATTGCTAGCACTGATATGATTAGGGAGGTCGATCCCAGGGTTACAGACACCTTGATATTCTAAGCATCAGTCACAAAGCGGAGGATATGAGAGCTTCATTTGGTAGTCATGGTTACTGGTCAAATCAAGTAATGAACAAGTAGTTCAGATTGCACATGTCCTCATCGCAACTTTTCCACCTTGATTAACATAGTTGGTCATACCATAAACATTGTGCGCTTCACACTGCCAAGTGGCAAGACTTCAAAAAGGGCCTTTGCATCAGATGCAAGTGGGTTGCTGATTGGCTTGAAGAGTGTGTTTCATCCAGCGGCCACTCAACGAGGGCAGAACATGAGAAGTGGTACTTGGGCCTGAACACATGCCAGCATTGGCCTTGCTTGGACCACTCCTAGTGTGAACCAGGCAGCACATGTGGCTGGTCCTCCTAAGCTCAGCTTGAGCAGCATGAACCCAGCCTAACTTTTTGTCATTTACAGGCAGTTGACAACTAATAAGGTTCCGTTCAGACTATCCAGAGGCAGCACCACACTCGAGCACCTTCAACAGCAAGCATATTCACACCGCAAATCAGCTGGGAGTAAATCAGCTGCGCCAGATCAAACAGCTGTGGAGTGTGATCGATGCTCGCATGCATCTCGTGCTGCAAAGTTCCAAGAAACTCTTTGTTCCGGGGTGTTGAGGCCGCCCTTTGCTCAGTGGGTCCGGAAAGAAGAGCTCAACCATTCTCATGAATCAGCTGAAGCCACGATGGAGGCATGCCTCTGCCCAGTTGTGTTTTCCGCACAGTCTGAACCACCCCTAACTGAAAGCTTCAAAATGGCTCACAGCATCCATCTCTCTCTCTCTCTCTCTCTCTCTCTCTCTCTCTCTCTCTCTCTCTCTCTCTCTCTCTCTCTCTCTCTCTCTCTCTCTCTCTCTCTCTGCAAAGTGAACTGACCTCATGAACAAGCAGGGCAAGAGCGTCGCTATGGCAGCGGGACAGCCACTGACCAAGGTGTGCGTTCCAAGTGGCATTCCTGTAGATAGCTGAGGCGCCATTTGAAGTTTTTAAAGTGATGCTCGATGGTGAAGGAAGGGGAGACGTGCTGGTCGGTTGCGGGGGCGGGGAGCTGGGGAGGTGACGACCGGATTGGAACCAGAAGAAAGCGGGCACAGGGCGGCGAAGAGGGAGCAGCGAGGAGGCGATGAAGAGAGAGGCGAGCAGCAGAATAACGCGAGGCAGGGCAGATGTGGTTTTGCAACAGAGCCAGGAGGGCACATGCATTTTCACTCCGACTGGGCCAAAATGCTCTCTCTCTCTCTCTCTCTCTCTCTCTCTCGTGAAGGACCTCTGCCCTGCAAAATCTGCGTCTTGCTAGCAGAAGTGCCTCGTTACACTGTTTCAGAAATTATGGCATGACGCCCGCGGCAGTCATGCTTTGACGTGAAAGCATCAGCTCACATCTGCTCACGATCGCGCGCCCGGCTTGGAAAGAGAATAAAAGGATTTTATTTAAACCAGTAGGAGTAAGAGGTACCCCATTGCACAAAATGGGAAAATCACCAAATAATCGAAAGATACCCTCGGTGAAAAGAAAGCGAGACTGCAGAAGCCGATGACAATGGAGAACTGCAACGGCGACAAACAAGAAGTCTCGACAGGGAAGGTGAGGCGAGGCAGACTGCAGGAGGGCAAGGGCCAACATCGGACGAACATCTGGGTTTTTTTTTATAAGGTTAAACGAGCGCTGCTGTTTACAACTGTGCAGGGTGGCACGCCTGGTTACGGTGTTTGCACGAGAGGCTAAGTGCGGGTGGTTGTGTGATCGAATTGCAAGTTCCCTTTTGAAGGGTAGGCATCTTCAGTTAGGAGCCTACCTAGGAGGTGAGGCTCTCGTCGAAGAATCTCAAAAACTAATGAATAAACTAACATATGAACCAGTAGGCGTGCCCAATTCTGGGAAGCAGGTGATTAAGGGGAATCTACAAAGATCCTCCCAAGGGCAAGCTTGAGGGCGAAAGTTGATAAAAAGGCGAAGACCTTGAGGGATGACAGGTGGAGACACACACACACACACACACACACACACACACACACACACACACACACACACACACACACACACACAGAGAATTATTCGAGATTTTTTTATCTCGATTCTTTTTGAGGATTGGGGGTAGGGTCGGTCTTGCGAGGCCCCACAAGGGAGACTGTAGGAGCGCGAGGGGAACAAAGGTCTTTGCAGGAGAGTGTGTAGCAGCGCGAGAGGGCACAAAGGTGTTTGCAGGAGTGTATTCGACGCGTTCCAAGGAGGCGAGGGCGATCGCAGAGATGGATTTGTGCCATCGCATGCAGAAGGATGAGAGAGAGAGAGAGAGAGAGAGAGAGAGAGAGAGAGAGAGAGAGCGAGAGAGGAAGCTGCAGCAGGCTCTGGCGCTGAGCAGGTAGGACAGAGGGCAGAACGAGGGAGCTGCAGCAGGGTCTGACGGTGGGCGCGCAGATACGGTAGAGGGCGGAGATGGAAGAGAGAGGAGAGGGAGGGATTGGGGAATCTAGGTAGATTCCACTTAATGGGAGTGTCGACCGAGTAGGCAAGGGGTGCTCCCCAATCTCAGAAAAACAAAAATTCTTTCATAACATATTAAGTGCATAAGTGAAGGGTGAGTTTAGGAAATGAAAAGACATATGAAGGTGGAAAGTTAAAATACCTTTTGTGCCCATATAAATAGGTGTTTTTCTTCTCTTTCATTTTTCCTTTAGCGTTTTTTTCTCTTTTCTTTAGCGTTTTCTCTCTTTCTCTCCCTCTCTCTCTCTTGCAATGTTGTATCCGTCCTTTCGAGCTAATATTGTTGCAAATATATGTGATTTATCATTGCCTGATGTTATGTGCTATAAACTAACACATCATTTTTCTTGTTGTTGAGAGGAATCTTTGAATTAGGAATACCGTTTGATTTTTTTGAATTAGGATTCAAGTTATAAAATCAAGAGGCTTGCAATAATAAGTTGCAACAATTTTTTTGAATTAGGAATCAAGTGATAAAATCATGAGGCCTACAATAATAAGTTGCAACAATGGTAAAAAAAACAGTGTATTTTGGGGATATAATGGAGAGATCCAAGAAATGCATTCTCTTTTTTCACTTGCTTGCAAAGTAGGTCATGGCCCATTAGAATTGAACTGCTAAAACCCAAAGTATGAGAGAAACATCAATGTTTATCCACATAAGGTGATGCAAGCTTGTTGGCATGACATGACATCTCTGTGTCCAACTCAATCCCTTTCACTAGCTACCCCCACCTTCTCTAGGCTAACTTGGAATCATACAGGGTGAAGACCTCCTCAACAACTTGTCTTCTTGCCAAAGCTCTCATCCTTGGGCCTGTGACACAAGGAGATCAGCTAGCATATTTGCCCAAGCTACTATCGGTGAATGTTTATGTTTGTTGATGAACACTCCATGGAGAACAACTAGTTAAGGGGGCATCTTGATGCCTTTTATTGAGAGAGCGATTATCTTTCCTACCACTTCACCACCACAAATTGATTGTTGCAGACTTAACTAAAGCTATCCTTGAGAAATAGAGGGGGGTTCCAACATAGAGCACGATTTGTTGTTTTAATCACAATTGTTAAAGATAATCTCTCAAACACACATTCTCTCCAGCTCATTAGTTGAAATATCTTTGTTGCCCAAAGCCCCTGGGCCACTCAATAGGCAAGAGGTAGGCACTAGGGCTACACATGTATGTAAGGGGGGGAGTAGAAAATGTTGGGGATTCAAGCCCTTTGTTTGGTGTCTAGCTTGTGGGAACACCACTAGAGTTTGCATGGCATGGCCACCTTTTATATTGTAAGCTTTTTTTTTTAACAAATGAATGCAAGAATCATAGCGTGTCCCTTTCTCTTTTGCAGTATCGACTCTCTCTCTCTCTCTCTCTCTCTCTCTCTCTCTCTCTCTCTCTCTCTCTCTCTCTCTCTCTCTCTCTCTCTCTCTCTCTCTCTCTCTCTCTCTCTCTCTCGCACGTTTCTGCACCTGCACCTCGCCATGGCTGCACGCCATCACCCTCCACAGCCACCCTAATCGACACCCAACACTAGTATCAGAGCCTGGCCTTCTTGGCTTTGCTTGGCATCGACCTTGGCTTGGTTCAGCAACGCGGGAGCAGCCGCTTATGCAGAGAGAAGGGAGGAGATCGACCTACTTAATATTCATTGAAGTCACCCTCAAAGTGGTCACCTGGATGTTTGAGGAACTTTCGGCACATCACCCTCTGCTAAAAACCCCTCGTAGCTCGCTGCGAGCAAAATTGTCATCCACGCCATCGACGATGCTCTGCTACAAAACTCGCCATCTTTTTTTGTTAATTTCACGCTTAATTTCAAGTGTCCACCTTATTTGACCCATGGGGCTTTAAGCAAGAGGAATTTCACACCCTGCAGTTCGGTGCTCGTCGATGCTCATAGTCGATTAGCAAGTCCAAGATCAACAAATTGTGAATTTCCAGATTGCAGGATATTGGCAAGCTGTTTCTCAAAATTTACAAACTACAATCCGAACAACGTCACAATAAAAGGATATCTTAAACGACTCTCTTTTTTTTTTGAAAAGCAAAGGTGTCGCAAATTGCTACCGGTTCAAGAACATCTTGAGATTCTTCCATCACCTTGGCAACGGTAATTGTACCCAACCAAAGGCGCTTCAATATGGCATTGAAAGTGGATAAGTTTAATGGATCGGGCTTCCACACCTGGCTTATCAAAGTGAAGGGATATCTGATGTGCAAGAATTTGTGGAGCGTCGTCGAGCCTCTATCAACCAACGAAGCAGGCACATCCGCTGCAGTTATCAGAGCGTTATCTGCCGAGCAACAACTCAAGGATGAGCAAGCATTAGGTATTATTCTGACATCTCTCGAAGATGATTTTATTCAGTATCTGGATGACATGCAATCTGCCAATGCTGCCTAGATACAGCTAGAGAATCAAAGAAGTCGGAGTCCAAAGGCAAGAAGGTAACACTGTTTATGAAAGGAATAGGTGGAGCTGAGGAGAAGACTGTTGTGGAAAGTTTGAAAGTTAAAGCAGGTAGCAGTGACAGTTATGAGACGAGGGGGATTTTCTCTATGTAAGAGGCAGCTAACAGTTTGACTCAATTGAATGAGTTCTCCCCGATGAGTGTACATAGTGTATATAGTATCAGAAAATCATTAAAAATAGACTTTTTTAATTATTTTTCTAATATTGGAGATTAAAAATAGAGAAATCCACCAAAAAACAAGAAAACAATGTTTCTCCATGGATTTTCTTAATTGTTGATTTTTCACTTTGTTTTTGTAGTGCATTTTATTATTTTCTTTGATTTTTTTAATAAACGGGTCAAAAATTAAAAATAAATAGCAAATGAGCTTAGATGGAGAAACTGAAGATACGCTGAGGATCAAAAGAACAAGGTGGATATGCACAAAAATTTTCAATCAAATTGACAGATGGAAGCGGGAAGCCTAAATTAGGTCCCCAAGGCCTACTTTTGCAAATTTTTGCAAAATGAGCTCACGGAATCCGATTGAAGAAATTTTTGAGTCTAACATATATTTCACGGCCTAGTAGGAATCACAGGGAAATTTGGCAAAAAATAGTTTGGGAAGTCCGAGTATAGATATCCAAGGTAGCCCAGAATCACCTCACTTCCACTCTTGGAGGAGAGAGCTTTCTACCTTCTTAGCGCGCGATTTCCGGAGTCTACAGTCATCCATTTACAGCACCATCTTATAAGGGACATGAGGGGTAAGTTCTAAACTTATCAATGAACATTTCTATATGGCTGGGTAGCAAGTCTATGCTCACGAAAAAACCCTAGAAACCCAGATGTGCACGAAGTCCTACGACACAAAATTGACCATAGCAGCCTGTCAGCTCACAACCGAATTGGAAGACCTTGAACTATATCATGCCCCTATATAATAGAACACTACCATATCACCAGATGACTATTTGGTAGGGCTATCCACAACAACCCTATCCTCTCGAAAAACACCTTCGAAAACACACTTCACACTAGCAGACTACCGCCTGCCCAATTTCCACTATCCACACACTCCTCAAATTCACCACACAACACACCTACTGCCACAGTCTGTCTCTACCCTTACACAAGCTAACAGCCACTCAATCTCACTCTCTCACATAAAACACCGTTCGTCCGTGGGGGCACACACTTCCACATAGCCGACACCGACGGGAAACATGAAAGCAGGAGACAGAGAAGGGGGGAAGGGGAAACAACAGCAACACGGGGCAATAGTGGCTTGATTGCACTTCAAAAGGCCTGTACATAGGCTTGCACTGCCATCACTATGGCCATTTTCAAGAAAAAAGTACAAAGGGGTTGATCCATCAGAGAACTCCGCTTTGCAAGCTTCAAACGGCACAAAAAAAAGCCCGGAAAAAGCCCCTAATTTGATGAAAATTTGACTATAGGGGGGGTCGTCAATTTTGGAAATTGCCCTCTCATTGGTCCATCTGGTATCCTGGAAATCCGCCTGTTTGATTTTGCAACGCCTCCTTATTTTGCTAGGCTCGGGCTGCTCTCTACCTTCATAAACCTTCTCTTTGCCTTTGCGAGCTCTGGTTTCCCGCTCTATCTCTGTCTCCCTCTCAACTCTTGCTCTCTTATTAACCAAAACTTTGACATCCTGCTTGTCCACCCCAATGATATTCACTCTTGGGACTTCACCTCCGTTTGGGGGAACTGGCTGCACAAGATTATCCATCGCTTGCTCTCTTGGACCATTGAACTACCCTTGACCTCGACCTCTGCCAAACAACGGGTAGATACCTCCTCTCTCCCTCTGTGGTTGAGGATAATGAGGTGCATAGTGCCCCTCTTCTCCACATTTGTAGCACCTACCTGAAAGTGGCCTTGCCCTGCCCCTTGCTCCTCTTGGCTGTCCTCTATCCATGACATTGAGCTGCAACTCCTGCATTTGCTCGAACAAATCTTGTACCGTGTGTACCCAATTTTGTGGCACAACAGCTACACCTCGGTTTCCATGATTATTTTCGTGCATAGTTTCTCTCGGACTTTGCGGTTGAACATGGGTCATTGTCTCGTAGCCTGACACACCCTGCTCTATCTTCTTCTTTATCTTTCTGCTCTTCGATCGTGCAATTGCTACCGCACCATTGTCATTCTCCGCGCTCTCAAATCAACCTTTTCTCTCACTTTGGGATGTAGACACGCCATGAACTTATCTAGCTTGAAGTAGTCTCCATTAGCCAATTGCATGGCTGTCGCTAGCTCTACTCAGCACTCTTCAAAATGACCTAAAAACAGATTGAATTCTTCACTTACATTTTGCTTAAGCGCCTTCAGCTTCGCATCCATCTCGACTGGGGACGCCTCCTTGTGAAAGTCGTGAAGCAACCTCGCCTGTAGAGCCAGCCATACTTGCTTTGGCTCGCCTTCCAATGCTTCATACCATAATTTAGCTTTCCCACGCACCACCAGAGGAAAGGTTTGCATCTTGCTATCCTCGTTCGGCATACGCACGGATAGCATATACAGCTTGAAATTTTACATCCACTGATTAGGGCCTTCCTCGCCTGTGAAAATCGGTCCATAACTTCTAGCTGCCACGATTTCCAACGCGAAAGACCGCTTCTTTTTTATTAATTGGGAGAAATCAGTGTGCTCCTCTGTGGGGGCACTAGAAGATGGAGAGGAGGAATGGGAGAACATGCCCGGCACAAACACAAGGGCCTCTCTATAGCTCAGGGTATCCACAACACCCCTATCCTCTCGGAAAACACCTTTGAAAACACATTTCACACTAGTAGACCACCGCTTGCCCTATTTCCACTATCCACACACTCCTCAAATTCACCACACAACACACCTACTGCCACAGTCTGTCTCTACCCTTACACAAGCTCACAGCCACTCAATCTCACTCTCTCACACAAAACACCGTGGGTCCGGGGGGCACACACTTCCACACAGCCGGCACCGAGGGGAAACATGAAAGCAGGAGACAGAGAAGGGGGGAAGGGGAAACAACGGCAACACGGGGCAATAGTGGCTTGATTGCACTTCAAAAGGCATGTACACAGGCCTGCACTGCCATCACTATGGCCATTTTCAAGAAAAAGGTACAAAGGGGTTGATCCATCAGAGAACTCCGCTTTGTAGGCTTCAAACGGCACCAAAAAAAGCCCGGAAAAAGCCCCTAATTTGATTAAAAACTAACTTTTATAGGGGTCGTCTTCAATTTTGCAAATTGCCCTCTCATTGGTCCATCTAGTATCCTAATTTGGTATCTTTGGGAAGGGGGAACCACCTTGCTTCATCTGCTCTCTCTTCTTTTCTTTGCACTTGGGGGGGTGCAATAGCAACATCGCTATTGCTCCTTAGGCTTCTTATTATTTTTATATTTTCCTTCATTTTTCACCCCTTGGAGTTTAGCTTTTCACTGCACCTCTTTTTACCCTTTGACCACCTATTGTCCGGTTCATATATGCCTCCTCTCTCCCTCTTTCCTCTCTTTCTCTTTGGTCCTGGCCTTGCCTTTGCCCTTGCCTCTGCTCTCTCCTCCTTTGCTTCCTTCTGGTCCGGCTCTCTCCTCACCCTTTGTCTTGGATTGTCTGGCCTTGAAACTACCCTTTTCTTTGCACTTGATCTCCCGACCGCTCTGCCCGTTTCCTCATCCCTATGGGGTTGCCCTCTAACATGATTAGCAAGGTCGCTACTGCCTCCCCTCTATAGCCTTCCAAAATGGGGCCTTCAATGGCCGGCCGCGGGAAACGGGCCCCTCAGGGCGCTTGCCACATCGCTTGGATGCACCGCCAGCGAGCCACCCACCACCACTTTCCTCACGCGGGCGCGCCGCCTCACTGGCCAAAACCGACGCCCAACGCCCACGCGCCGCCTGCAGTGGGCTCACATAGCACCACCCGGCAACTCCATAGCCATAGGAGCACCAAGCGCATCGCTCCCGCTTCAATATCTCCAATGGGCACCCACTCGTGGCCTTTATCCCCCCCATTCCCATGTTCCCACTGCGCATATGGGTTTAGCCACCAATACGTGGCAGCCTGTGGGGTGTCCCCCTCTTGGAGTAATTTCCAACACCTCAAAAAAAAAAAAAACCCTCATACATATTGTTTTTGGCCCTACTTCAAAGCCTGCCATACTTTACTTAGAGACCGGTTTCTTGAGCCGCAAAGTCTAGACGAAGGAGCCTATTCTTAACTTTGAACTCCCCTTCGCTCACCGCACTTCAAATTCTCCTTGCCCACGATCAGGTGACCAAAACTCTAGAAAATCATCCGCCCCCTCTTCACTCCCAACTGCTTCAGGAATCCCCAGGCTATAGCTCGGCGCTCGAGGCTCCTAATCACACACCGGTGACTTCGACTAACTTCACATAGTGCACACTATCCACCAAACACCTGGCTAGCTGGAGAAAACACAAGATGGCACATTCTTCAATGCGGGCAAGTGGGCACAGACCCAACCCCCAAAAAAAAATCAACTGATCATAACTTGCTAACCAGAGCTCCGATCTGCAATCTGAGAAAACTGGCAAGCTCCAAGTTTGAGCTCTACACATGCATCTACTCACACCTGCCTGGGCCACCTGTCCCCAGCTGCCGTGTCCGTCGGAAATCTGCAACACTTGCTAACTTTGAACTACAATATCTTGAGCATCGGCGCTCTTGAACTACAATATCTTGAGCATTGGCGCTCCGTTTGAGGATCCGTCTAGACTGGCTTCTAGAGCACACTGAACATTACATGTCAAGTATGAACCAAAATGATCAAGAAAAACTCTGCTTTTGCCAAAAAAATGCACTAAAGTATTTTCAATCCAAACTTTGAGTTAACTGTCACATTTTGCATCCAAATCACCCCATATCTCACACACAAACTCTACATCATGCCAAGAACCAAGTTGCAACAAAAAAAGTACAAATTGATGAAAAAGTTAATGATCATGATTATTTACTTTTTTGCAAAAATGGATGCAGTTTGCAACTTTGACCTTATGGGACAAAAGAACACGATGTCCCAAGCCCAGTAATCAAGTTTGAATCTCAAAAACTCAAAATCTCTTTATATCTACTGTTTTAGAGTCTAAAAGCCTAAATCTGGCACCATTTCCACCTAGTGCACTCAAATGATCCCACACTTCACTCAAAGTACCTAAATGCCATATGTTTCAAGCCTATGATGTCAGAAATACAAAAAGTTGGAAAAATCCCTAGCTATAAATATTTTTGCTGTAAATTTTGCATGAAATGCATGATTTTGATCTCTACATGTTTTTATGCATCTATGCATGCTCCAAAATTGATTTGAAGGAAAATGGATATCATTTTCCAGCAATTCACACTCAAGGCATTCCAGAGAGGAATTCGCAGAATTTTCTAACTTTGACACTATATTCACTCAACAGGAACAATGCAAGCAGCTGAGAAGGCAAAGAAAAGGGTGTCCTAGAAAGATAAATAGCAGGGGTTGCCACCATACCAGTTAGATCCAAGCTTAGTGAAAACAACAAAGGCAACCTACTTGTCTAAAGAAAAGCTCGAAGAAAACAACACAATGGTTTTCACAGGCAGATTCAAGAGTAAAGAAGGACACTAAGTAGAATTACAAATGCTACCTAAGGAGGTTTATGATGTAGCGGCAAATCCAAACACCAAGGAAGCCAACAGAAGACTGAGGCTTCAAGATTTCTACGACCATGAACCATGTGGAGTGGACTTCCAAAAGGAATATGAATTCCTATCCTCAATCAAGGAAGATGGGTTGCCCAAATCACGAATCAACAGGGGCAGAAGGTTGAAGTGCTGATCACTAAAGAAATAGTTGCCAGGGCACTGAAGCTGCCAACAGAAGGTATGAATATACGAGCAAGAGATAGAAAGACAGCAAGTACTTTTACCAAAGATATTGATGCTTCCACATTCTCTGATCTCATGCAAAGGCAAGTGGAGGATAGAGCTCACCTCTATCATCAACATTTCCACTTCCTCTCAAAGATACCGCCACGGTACACAACTCCAAAACCTGCAGTTGCAACTACTTTCACTCAAGTATTGAAGTCGACAACTAGGCAAGCAATAGATCACGCGCAATACGTGCTTACAACACTGAAGGGCATGAAGAAAGAGGGAAACATTACATATCTCGGAGCTCCAAAAGTGCTAAGAAGAATAGAATATCATGCTATTCGAATGACCGACAACTTGCCGCCAACCATAGATCAGAACACATGGATCATTTCATCTCAACCTTCTCCGCAGACCACTAGACCAACAAAAGGAGTATATAAATCAGATGAGGAATCTGCAGCAAGTTCCCACGAAGCCCAAAGTAGTGAAATCTCTAACAACAAAGAAACCAGGGCAAGGATTGAAGCAATGAAAAAGAAAGCAGTGGCAACTCACCAAGAGGAACCGTAACAAAACAAGGCTAGATTTGAAAGTGAAAAGCAAACATACGAAAGGAGCCGCCAAGCTGCAGGTGAAGACCTTGAAAGATGGAGTCCAAGAGAGGTAAAGGGACCAAGAACCAAGAAACCTGCAAAGAAGGTTCCAGAGGATCCCAAAGATTCGCTCGAGTGAATGTATGTGGAAGCTGAAGCTTTAAAGCTGAAGGAAGATCTAGAAGCTCAAAGAAAATCAATGGAAGAAGCGACCGAGCAATAGAGACATGTGAAAGCTACTAAACAAAGTGAGTCACATCCTAACCAAGAGGAGATGTCTCCAAGACCCTCTTCACCAACTACGGAACAAGGAGATCAGCCCATGCCAAGTCCAAGGCCTTCACCAACAGATAAATCTAAGGAAGACGATGCAGCAAAGGAAAAAGAGCCTGAGCAATAGGAAGAAGCAAATTTTGAACAACCCAAGGAAGCCAAAACAGCTGTAGCAGGACCTTCCTCTACAACAGCTCAAGCAGAAGCAACTAAGGCATCCATGAAGCCTCAAGAAGCCGAAGCAGCTGAGGCATCCACAAAGCCTCAAAGAGAAGAAGTAGAACCACCTCCATGGCCACAAGCAGAAGCCACTGCACCAACAAAAGAGCCACAAACCGAAACAACCCAAACTTATAAACAACCCCAGGTAGAGCCTGAAGACTGGGAGACTAATGATGATGAAATCATCATCCAGGTAAATGAGTATGCAAAGCAAATGCAGCTAATGACAGACAAGATGAAAATAATAACACTTAGCTGCAGTGCCAAGGCTAAAGAGCTGGAGGAAGTGATTGATGCCCTACAAGGAGAGCTAAAAGACAGAATGAAAGTCATTGAAGATCTTCAAGGTAAGATTAAACAGCTAAAAAATGAAGCAGAAATAGACCAGATTGCAAAGGAGAAACAACAGAAAGAGATGGGAGAGCTCCTGACAAAGTTATCTGATGCATGCAAAATCAAAGATCAACAACTGAGAGAAGTTACCAATGGACTTTTGACCAACCCACTACTCTATCAGTACAAAAGGTTCAAGTGCATCTAGATGTAGCTAATGCCTGTTTGCAGTACTCCGAGCAACGAATCAATGATCAAGCATAATTTCTAAGACAAATAAGAGAAAACCCCATTGTAGCCTCAATCAAGGAAACAGATGAAGTCTACAAGACTTTAAAAAAGAGGAACAAAGACCTTGAACTTGACCTGAAGCTAAAACAAATGCAAATATGAGACCTTGCATTGATGCGGATTTAAAGAGAAAGAAATTTTTCAAGGAAAAAGAAGAATTGAAGAGAGTCAATCAGCTGCTAAGAGAGGGACAAACAGAAACTCAGGAGGAGGTAGGAACCTCTGAACAGTGAGCCATTGACATACCATCAGTTTCTTTTGCTGATATGGAAACACATCTGTCAAAAGGGCTAGAGGGAGAGTTAGATTTTCAAGTACCAATCACTGAAGCCAAGCAAGTGCCAATGATCCAGCTTTCTAAAGATGAGGAAGATGCAATGAAGGAGCAGATGGTCCAAGAAGCAGATGCTGAATGGAAAGCATCAATGGATTGGGAGTTGAGAGTTCTCCACACAGTAAATGTAACTCAACTCACTCCCAAACCAAGTCAATGCTCAATGGCATCAACAATCATTGCCCTACCCATTGATAAAGGCGGAGCTACTGTAGTTTAAGGAAAGACTTTAGAAGGATATGTAGGCAGAAGGCTCAGATGATATCCACCCAAAATGGAGAAGGAATTGGTTGAACAAGAAATCTAGATACCTAATTCTATTCACAAGAGCACCTGCAGTCCTACAACAGGACCCTACATTCTATCCTGTACCAAGGGCAAGGACATGGCGGGCACACGATTCACTGAAGAAGAAGAGGCCAACATGGCTAAATTACCCACAACTACCAACTCTAGAGCAGGGATCAGCAACGGAATAATACATGGTGAAAACCCTAATGGGCACCATGACCTTCTTCAAGAGCCTCTGTTGGGACGTCATCCTAGCATAGGGAGGACATCAACATAATGTCAATCCGAGGAGTAGGATCCGGCTAGGGCATGAAAACAGGTTTTTGGTGCTAAAGCTAAGTATTCGATGATGAGTCTAAAGATGGAGTTGTACTCTCTTGCTATGCATGCTGATGCAAATATTACATCTTTAGTTAGTATTAAAACTCAACTTGTTTATGTCAAAGCCCCCGTACCAAAAGAAGATCTCATAGCCGTTTTGTTGAAAAGTTTTCCTAACGAATTCCATCAGATTGTTACTGTTTTAAAGGAGAAAGATCCACTGCCCTCCTTGGATGGTATTATCAATTCATTGCAGGAAGTAGAACGAAGGGTACCCCATACCAATTCTCCTATTATTCCTAGTGCATATACAGTCTCCAATGCAATATCCCCCATCGGTTCTTCTGATACTTCCAGTGCCTATGTTGTCACTAATTGTGCTTCTACCTCAGCTTCATCTCTAACATCTATTGGTAACAAATCTTGTGCCATTTGTGGGTGCAACAATCATCAGACAAAAGACTGTTTCAAGAAGAATCCTTGTGTTCACTATGGTGAAACAAATCATCCTTCAAATAGATGCTTGCAAAAGGGTAAAAATCAAATTCATGTGATTAAGGGAGACATTGAATCTCCAATATATTCTTTTGACAATGAAGCTTTTTAGTTCAATTCTTTTCATGTTTTTTTTAGTCAAATAAATTGTACGGGCTATAGACACTGCCACACATGAGTGGTAAGACCTCCCAAATTATCAGTTTTTGTTCTCGAGTCCTATTTTGTTCTATTTCTCATGAGGTTACTGGGTACACCTTAAACCCAAGATTTGGCAGTGAACCAAAAACTCCACTCATTGGTAGCTACTTTTTTTACCTACACCGTATCTGTTCAAGGGGGGGTTTACTATCATAGCACCAGGTTATGGATACACCAGAAATCCTTGTATAATTGGTTGTGAGAGAACCTAAAACTCACGGTTGACGAGTACACCAAAAACTCGATGTATCATGAGAGGGTCTATTTGGTTCGGGCTTGAGGGGGATTGTTGGGGATTCAAGCCCTTTGTCTGGTGTATAACTTGTGGGAACACCACTAGAGTTTGCATGCAGTTAATACCACTGGAGTTTGCATGGCATGAACACCTTATATAATGTACGCTTTTTTAAAAACAAATGAATGCAAGAATCATAGCGTGTCTTTTTCTCTTTCGCAGTATTGACTCTCTCTCTCTCTCTCTCTCTCTCTCTCTCTCTCTCTCTCTCTCTCTCATTTCTGCACCTGCACCTTGCCGTGGCTGCACGCCATCACCCCCCACAACCACCCTAGTCGACACCCAATAAAACATCATTCTTTAAAGGAGGGGAAGACACAAAAAAATCGAGGAAGGGAGTTGGGGTAGCAACGTGAAAGGCAAAAACTCTCTCTCTCTCTCCATAGGGCCAGGAACTCTTGCTCAACAAAAGCTCTCGTGAAGAATCCAGAGGCCATTGCAAGGAATCTCACTAGTTGGGGTGGGAAGTGAGGATGGCGCTCGCTTCTACAAGTATCACTTAGGAGAGTGGGATGGGCTAAGCATAACAAGTATAGTGGAAGGGGAAGTCAGGAGAAGCTAGGGAGTGCACGATCACAAGGTTAGAGGAGTTTTCAAGATTCAAAAAAGCTTCTTGTCATTATGAACAAGCAAGAAAGCTAACGCCCATTGGCATTCAAGTTGGAACCAACTAGATGAATAGTTTTCTTCGCCCTCACTGTAAAGCGCATGTACCCCAACCATATAACAATCCACAAATAAGGGTGGTACATCACCATGAGGGCCCTGTGTGTTGCAGCACAAGCTCAAGTTATGGCCATTGGTCCTCGATGGGTTTCTCCATGGGCATGGAGATCAAGAGGAATAGTATAGAAATATGACATTAGAAGGGGCGGAGAGAGAGAGAGAGAGAGAGAGAGAGAGAGAGAGAGAGAGAGAGAGAGAGAGAGAGAGAGAGAGAGAGAGAGATAATAAATCATGAGACCCCTTGGCTAGACCATGGTTCAATGCATAGTGTGCCTATCCTCCTCCGGTACCATGGAGGATCATGGTCTTTCCATGAAGGATCTTAGGCGTGAAAGGCTGGATGAGCAAGGTGGTCCACAATATTGATATCATATGATGTGAAGGGAGATGCAGCATCACCATTGAGGAGAGGGACCTCCTACTCGTAAGCATGCAGTGCCATTCATCTCTCTCTCTCTCTCTCTCTCTCTCTCTCTCTCTCTCTCTCTCTCTCTCTCTCTTGCTTTCTATATTTCTAGCCTCTAGCTGGTGCGTAGCCAAAAGAAGTGATGTAATGCCTTCCCCCAACACCCTCTACTTTGTCTCACCTCTTTCGTGATGCCCTTGAATAACAATTTTCTGATTGTGTGTGCCCCCCATCACCCACACACACCTCTCTCTCTCATAGCCACCAACTAACAATTTGCTATTGAAACTCCTACATGCATTGTAAGGGCTATTAGTGTAAGCATGTTGAGAGTTTTTATGTACAGGGGGCAGTGTAAGAGAACATTAGGTCTGGTTCACCAAGACCTTGCGCATTTGATCTTCAAGGAGTATACTACTGATGCACGAGAGAGAGAGAGAGAGAGAGAGAGAGAGAGAGAGAGAGAGAGAGAGAGAGAGAGAGAGAGAGAGAGAGAGAGAGAGAGAGAGAGAGAGAGAGAGAGAGAGAGATGAATCACGATATGCGTGCACCTATCAAATCGTCATCTCTTCACTCAGCTCCACCTCACACTACAAGGGGCTTGAAGAGCTACCCTCAGCTTGCAGCAGTGGGTTTCACACATGAGTGAAAAAGGCCAAGAGACTTCTACATACCTTGCCAGCCCCACCACAAGCTTCCAATATGAGAGGGAGAGAGGGAGAGAGAGATCCCAGAGAGAGAGAGAGAGAGAGAGAGAGAGAGAGAGAGAGAGAGAGAGAGAGAGAGAGAGAGAGAGAGAGAGAGAGAGAGAGAGAGAGATCCCATTTAGTTTAATTTTTTTTCCACAAATCAACTCATGAGTCTCTTGCCAACCCTTTCCATGATTTGTTGGATGTGAATACATTTGTTTTCTCTTTGCATGAGTATTTGCCATCTCTTCCAACCAGTGAAAAATCTGTGCATTTAAAATAAGCTAACCTCCCCTTTTTCATTAGCAAAAAGGGAAGGCATCACTAAGGCCTTATCCTTTGGGGCAGGCCAAAAAAAGGAGTAGTCTCAACCATCCCAAGAGACCTCAAAGATATATCGTTTGTGTGTGTGTGTGTGTGTGTGTGTGTGTGTGTGTGTGTGTGTGTGTGTGTGTGTGTGTGTGTGAGAGAGAGAGAGAGAGAGAGAGAGAGAGAGAGAGAGAGAGAGAGAGAGAGAGAGAGATTGTACGCTTGGTACAAATTAAGTTCCTCCTTACTCTCTCATGGCATGTGTAGGAAACCAACTTATGTAACTTTTAAAGATGTGGAAGGAAGCAAGGATGATAAAGGTTAGGGGAATATGGCCAGAAGTGGAAGGAAAAGCAAGGAGAGGAAATTGGAATGCATCTACTTTATGTAGGCTGGGGACCAAACCGACAACCACAAATGATGATATAAACCAAATTGAAAGGGGAGAGAGAGAGAGAGAGAGAGAGAGAGAGAGAGAGAGAGAGAGAGAGAGAGAGAGAGAGAGAGAGAGAGAGAGAGAGAGAGAGAGAGAGTTACTTAAGAGTGATTAGGCATTGTGGGAGAGAAAACGCCAGCGATAGACTTTGCATTAAAAACGGAAATGGGCTGGGATGGCATTCTTGAGAGTGCTCCTGTGAATACACCTGTAGAATCTAGTCACCATAGACCTGCTTGCCAACTTTGCCAAGTCATCTAAACTCAATATGAAGGTATCATTTCTCCATGCACTCACAACAACGTCAAGAAAGCCAGAGAAAAATTGTGAGCTCTTACTCACACACACAATTACATTCTTAGCATATAAAATTAGAAACCAACTGTTGTTTTTTTTTTTTCCATTTGCTTGGAGCCTGCCTGAATCATAAGTAGTAGGCCTCAACCTAAAGATTAATTAGCGCCTCGCTCACCTGTAATGTCAAGAAACATGCAAAAATGATGCCTCCATGAGCAAAAACATAGACAAGATAATCAAGAAAAGCTACAAGTATTAAGTGGAATAAGGAGGTGAGGAGAGATGGGCAAGCTGGGAAAGAAGCCTTTGACCATGGGTATCCCTTTCATTCATGGCGAATATTAACGACATGCAGGTATAGAAGGGTGCATGAAGATAGCATGTCCACTCTCACTGATAGTATGTAGTGGGTAGAGAGGGGAGAGAGAGTGAGGCATAGCTGACTCTCACGAGGGAGAGAACTTGCCTCTTCTAGTCTTCTATTGAGGTTGCCCTTGCAACGTACTACAATCTACAACTTTAATGGCGGTCATGCATGCCCTTGCCCAAGAGAGCCAACAACTCCTTTCTAGCCCGTCTTTTAGAAGAGATGAGCCCCGCTATTGCAAAATAATTGGCCTCCGAGAGCATAAGCTGCTGGAACACCACAACGAAAGGTAAAAAATGTTGCAATGCAGAATCATGTTTAAAAACCATGGAGAGAGCCACCTCGCTTGCTCTGCATCTGTTGCCACACTTTCTCGGGCATTATTTGTGTAGCTGCTACATCAAGGACCTTGCTGAGCCCACATTGCTCATTGAACACTTGCATTCTATCTTTTGCTGGCCATGATTATAATATAGTGGCGTTGGTGTATCATTCTACAGGTCCATTGGTGTATCATTCTACAGCTCCTGTTAGCTGCGAGGTTGCCCCCTGCTCCACCACCACGGAGTGCAAATTAGCAGCCACTATTGTGAGCTTTGACCACCTACCACCTCACACAAGAACCAAGAGAAAACTACATCTCACTCCAGCCTTGTGCCCTATCCTAAGTTGTCCATGACTGGTGAGTTAAGTGATGATCAATAGTGTGCAGCAGCACTGGGTAGCGGTCCCCTTTGATGCAGCATGGTCAATCTCACAAGGGGTATGTTGTGATTAGGAGGCACACTAGTGTGCAAAGAGAGAGATTGCAGCAATGCGGCAATGAACTTCCTTGCCTCCATGGGCTTCAGACTTTGGAGGGGTCTCTCTCTCTCTCTCTCTCTCTCTCTCTCTCTCTCTCTCTCTCTCTCTCTCTCTCTCTCTCTCTCTCTCTCTCTCTCTCTCTCTCTGCACGCCCGCGAGACTATTGGCTTTCTCTGTCTCTATCTCTACATAGTACAACGCACCTATGATGCCTTATTAGCAGCAGTGAGAGCTGATGTCTCACTACAACTCTCTCCCTCCTTGACCAAATTGTCAACATTGTGAGCTCTCTCTCTCTCTTTGGTGTGGAGCTCCCGACTGAGCATTTTTCTCATCATGTGCAGCCCATCTTTCTAAAAAATTCTATTTTTCAGTATCATCATATTCATGGCCAAATTTTCATCATTGTCTTTACAAGGTTCTCTCTCCAATGAGTGATTATTACTTCATTCAACCAATAAAAACTTGAAAGTCTTCTTGAAGTGTTTGTCTTTGTAATTAGTATCTTCTTTGCTTCAACCAATGAAAAAATTGTGCATTTTTAAAAAATAACTTTCTTTTTCATTAGGAAAAAGGAAAGGCATCACTATGGCCTTACCCTTTGGGGCAGGCCAAAAAAGAAAAGAAGACAGAATAATATGTGATGCTAACAGGAGCGCGATTAGAAAATAACAAAAAAAGTAGTGGTTGATGCGTGCAACGCAAGACTGTTGTGTGTCCATTCATCTTCTCTCTCTCTCTCTCTCTCTCTCTCTCTCTCTCTCTCTCTCTCTCTCTCTCTCTCTCTCTCTCTGGTACGAGCCAGGCTACCAAACCTCCGTCTATATTGTGGAAGAAGTCAACCACCTATCGATGAGCAGTGGAGGCAGGTGACGTGTGTGTATGAATCGAGGCGGCATGTGTGGAGGAGAGAGAAGTAGAGGGAGGTGCTCTTCTTTGAGAGTAGCGGTGTCTTTTTGAGCGACAACTTCTACGTCTTGGCCAGCGTCCCGCTGAAGCAACTAATGGTCTTCAACACTGCATACTTCTCTCTCTCTCTCTCTCTCTCTCTCTCTCTCTCTCTCTACGACAAAGCAAGAAACGATGTAGACATGGAAACACCGCCCAAGGGGGACGGGGGGGCAATAGCTCGAGGTCGTCGTCTTTGTGCAAGGGCAGAGAGGTGAGGAGAGGGCACAGATACTCAAAGGAATCTTGTAACTAATTCATTTTTATTTTAGATGAACTAGTAGGATAGGTGGTACCCAATCTTTTTTAATGTTTTATTAGTGAGAATTGGGGAAGATCCCGTTTGGCAGAGTGCTTGCAAGAAGGTAGCGACCCGCGGGGAGGCAAGGCGAGGCAGTCGGGCAAAGGCCTTGAGAGTGCAGGGTGGCAACGGGTGCCAGCAGTAGCACGGATCAAATGGTTTGTTTTGTTTTTAGATTAAATGGATTACGTTGGTGCATGTGCATGCTCGACTGGTTACTAGACTATCCTCCGAGTCTTTGAACCAATAGAGTGGAGTTCGATACTCGCGCCCTATTTTTGAAAGGTAAGAATCTCAATGTGGGAGATAAAGCCTCAGGTGAGAGGAGTCAGGTGGGAGGAATCTTCGAAAGTAATGAATAAGATGATGAACCTTCCAATAGGGGTACCTGAACTCTTTAATGCATTGGGTCTCCCCCAATCTCGGAAAAATAAAAAGCCTTTCAAAACATCTTAAGTGCATAAGCGAAGGGTGAGTTTAGGAAATGAAAAGACCAATGAAGGTGGAAAGTCGAAAGACTTTTTGGCTTTCTAAAAGTGGCCTTAGAGGAGAGTTGGGTTAGGCATATTTTCAATGTTTTTAGTGATGATTGAGACTTACCTTAAATGCTATTTCAAATTTAAAATAGTAAATGAATCTGTTTATTTCACTTTCATTTCACATCCTAATATGTCTCGACTTTTCTTGCATTCTATTGTTTTAGAATGTTAAAATGAAGCTTCAGCTAGTAAATTCTATGGACACACACACACACACACACACACATATAAATAAATAAATAAATAAATATATATATATTTATACACACACCCATCCACACACATAGACATATATATATATTAATGAGTTTTTTTTATTTTGCATTTCATTTCACAGCCTCACATGGCTTGACTTTCTTGCATTCTATAACTTAATTCTAGTCAATATTCAAGAAAGTCTCTTTTATTAAGCGGCCCTCTGCTCAATTTCCTCCCCACAAAGAAGCAAGCCGAAAATACTAGCATAAATTTAAAATTTGTAGGATTTTTGAGCTATTTTTTCACATATTTCACCGGTTTTCTTCCCTTTACCATGCTTTGCAACCAACTAGTCTCGATTTTCAACTGGTTCAAGCTAAGCTGAGACAATCCTTTCTCGAACACTACTTAAACTCAACCTAATGATTTTATCACTTTCTAATTGTTTTAGAAAGCCACCGTGACTCTTCCACTTGTTTTGTCAATATAAAGAGGTGGTCGACTTCACATTGATCCATTTGTGTATTTCTTCTCCTTTTTTCCCCCTTTAGTGTTTTCTTCTCTTAAAAGTGTCCTTGCACTATGTAAGTAGTGAATACTTTTCTTTTGAAGCCATTAGGAGAGATATATATTAGGTAGATATATATTAGGTACGCAGGACTATATCCCACAGGGAAATGGAAGCAATGGGATTTATGGAGTAGGGAAATGAAACCTTAATCAAGCTCCACCGGTCGCCCTCACTACGAGGAAAGGACAGTAAGCATCCTTTTCCGTTTGTCAAGCACTGTGGGGGAGGGGGCCCAATTGTTTAAGGCACAGACATTCAAAACGGGCAAACACAGGAGTCAAAATGGAACTGGAATTGGAACAGAACATAGAAACTGACAACATACTAAATCCGCCATAACTTCCGTTTTCACATTCCTAAGAAGACACTGATCGACAGTTACATAGTTTGAACCACTTCAATCTCCTTACTTTTATCCTTCAACTCCTCCATCTCTGCCACTAATTTCTCATTCTCCACCTTCAATGCCTCATTCTCCCTCCTAATGCTCTCCTTTCCAACTAGCTGAAACCAATCCTTGAAGCGGTCTGTCGACACTTCCATATGCTCCCTCCAAAGCCTAGTTGCCTTATTCCACATCTCTTGTGTATATTCCAGCACTTCCTGCTTCAGGATATCTGCATCCGAATTAGCAACCAAGATACCTGTCATTCCCTGGATCTACAATGTAGCCTTCTCCATCTCCAGCAATGGAGTTAATCTATTAATCAGAAAAAACATTCTCAGTCGTCAAATCATCCACATTGTCCCCCAATTCTTGAAATTTCTCATCCACTGCAGTCTTCAGTCCATCCGCCCACCTAGTAAAATCCTCAGCTACACTCAGAACTTCAACATTTCTTGCCATAGCCTCAGTTGTAATCCTCTTAACCTCCTCCTGCAATCTTTCCTTATCCGACCTCTCCTGAAACAACTGCATTCTGACTTTCTACATTTCCCATTCTGGAATAGCACTACACTTATGTTCCATCTTCTCAGCTTCCATCACCCTAAGCGCCGCATCTTGATTCTGCAGGAACTCATTCAATTGAGTCAAACTGTTAGCAGCCTCTTCCACAGAAAAAATCCCCCTCTTCTCATAACTGTCACTGCTACTTGCTTTAACTTTCAAACTTTCCAGAGGAGTCTTCTCCACAGCTCCACCCATTCCTTTCATAAATAGCGTTACCTTCTTGCCTTTGGACTCCAACTTCTTTGATTCTGCTTCCATTGTGAAACTGTTCAGCTTTGATTTTGACTCCTCCAAACCCTTCCAAGAAACTTTGAAAGGTGATTTACCTTTTTCAATTGTTGGAGAGCCCAACAACAACTTCCTTCTCTTACTTCCACATATTTTTCCCTCTTCTTTTGCCACATTTGCCACTGGTGTCTTCAAACATGTTGCTACTGTCGAAACCTTCAGAACATGCTCAAAAATTGCAGCCAAATAAGGTCTTTGCCCACTGCTGGTGTCCGACACCGATCTCTCTTTCCAATAAGCTGCATCCGATCATACAAAACTGATGCCCAATCAATTTTAATGCCTCTCTCAGCCTGAAACAATGGTGCAAAAGCCTCCTTAGACATGTAGGCAGTCTTCTGTAGGATGCACACCTTTTCCAAATACCAAAACAAATTTGAGGCTCTAATTCCACCCGCATTCTTCACCATATAGTATGCCTTCGTCCCAACCGGATTTCCAAATTTCCCCTTCATCTGGGAGTCAGTCAGCTTCCTCGTCTTAGCTAGCACAGGTAAACAGGGAACTTTGAAGACTTTTTGGACACCAACTTGGTGTCAAGCGAACATCCGCTGTAACCATTCCATTACTTTCCTTAATCATGTTCCACTGCTGCTCAGTGAACTCATTCTCTGCCCATGTATCCCACGGTAGACATGCAAACTCATAAAGCCCTATGCGCTTGAGCCATACCTGGGTTTCCGTCTCATTTAGGTCAAACGCTGCCACCGCCATCTCCGCACTGCCCTGATCACTCAGAGACTGAGCCTTATCACTCTCCACATCGATATGCTCTTCCTGTTGTCGCGCCTTGAACAGATCCTCCATCGCCATCTTCATCGACGTGGTGTTCGGCATCGCTTCTGATGCATCATCCTGCATACTTGCCATCAGCTTTCCCTTAATATTCTCAGAAAACATTTCACCCTTGTTCCCCGACTTAACAGTCACTGAACTACGACGTTCACACATTTGGATGTGATCCCCAACTCCTCTCACCACCTTACTCTATGATGACGAATTTTCTCCTCGATTCGGGCACGCCATGCAGGATTCGCCCATAAAATATTCATCCTTAAGTGAGTCACATCAGCACTAAACGATTTTTTTGCCTTAAAATGAGTACCCCCACTTATGAGTACCTCTGTACCCTTTTGCCCAATTCCATTCCTTACACTTTCCTCTTTTCGGACTTCAAATCCGACAGTCCGAATTCCAACTTTCAGTCCACAATCCGAATTCCGAATTCCAGATCCCTTCACAGGTTTTGAATTGCTAGAACAAATTGCCAATTCTACCTTTGAATATTCCACTGCAACCCACAAAACACCAACTGTTAACAATTTACTGCCAATATCCTCAGCCTTATTGACCATCCACTTGGGAACCTCAGACACCTTTCCATAAAATTTCTTCAATCTGAATCCATTCACAGGCTTCAAAATCTTTGTTCTGAAGACATCTTTCAACAAAAATGTTCCTTGGCCCTGTTCTGATTCAATCTGATAAGGTCCCAAATATCTCAGCTTCAACTTACCCGGATGTGGTCCCAATTTAGAATTATATAACATCACCCAATCCCCTTTCTAAAATTTTTTGAATTTCGCCTGCCTAGACATCCATGCTTGTCTCCTCTTCTGCCCAACTTCCACCAAATAGGAACTCTGAATTCTATCCTCCAATTTAAGCAGCTCCTTCTGTCTATGAGAAATTGACTCCTCCGGAGTTAACTTATGCTGAACTGACAACCTCAAGCTTGGAATTACATATTCCATTGGCACCACAGCTTCAATCCCAAATACCAATTTGAAAGGTGTCATTCCAGTCGCCACCTTAAAAGCCGTCCGAAAAGCCCATAGTGCTGAATCCAGCTTGTCATCCCAATCTGATTTGTTTTTTGACACAATCTTCTTCAAAATTCTCACCATCACTTTATTAGAGCTTTCTGCCTGCCCATTTGCTGGCAGATGATATGGAGTAGATTTCTTATGCAAAATCATATGTCTGGATGTCAACTCCTAAATCACAGAATTCAAAAATTTTGTTCCCTGATCCGACACCAACTCAATAGGACATCCAAATCTTGTCATAATGTTTTTATATAGAAACCTTGCCACACTTGCTGCTTTATTATCTCTCAAAGCCACCGCTTCCACCCATTTGGTAGCATAATCTGTTGCAACAAGAATATATCTGGAACCTGTCCTCTTTGCCCGTGGTTTTATTGGGCCTAAAAAATCCATTCCCCACTTCTGAAATGGTTCTAATGGTAAGACTGGATGATCCTGCATCCTATCCCCCTGTGTAGGCTGCTCCATCTTCTGACATTGAACACATTCCTTGGCAAAACTATGTGCATCCTTCAATAACAAAGGCCACCAAAGTCCAGCTTGTAAAATTTTCCGACTTGTAATTTCCTATGAGAAATGTCCTCCAGCTGATCCCCAATGTGCCTCCTGTAACACTGCTTTCTGCTCTTCATTCGGAACACATCGTCGTATAATTCGATCTGCTCCTCTTCTATATAATGCTCCAGCTATAATAAAAAATGGTCTGCTCCTCAATGCAAACTTCTTCCTCTGATCCGGAGACATCGTCAAAGGTAAAACTCCATCTATCAGAAACTGAACCATCTGATCATACCAATTATCAAAAAACTGTCCTTCCACACGGAACAAATCCGCATCAGCCAATTTTTCCGATACTCCTGGTAATTCATCCTTATGTTCCAATCTGTTGAGGTAATCCGCCACTGCATGTTGAGTACCTGGAGTATGAAAAACTATGTAATCAAATTCTTGCAACATGAGCATCCACCTTGCTAATCTGCCTTCCAGTTTTGGCTTCTTTACCAGAAACAATAAAGCCTGATGATCCACATGAAAAACCACTTTATTCCCTAACAGATAATGTCGGAATTTTTCCAAAGCAAAAATCATTCCCAAAGCTTCCCTTTCCGTAACTGTGTAATTCTTCTCCGGTGCTCTCAACATTCTACTAGCATAATAAACCGATCTAAACCATCCCTTAATCTTCTCCTGCATTAAAACAACTCCTACTGCCATGTCGGAAGCATCAAAATACACATGAAACGGCAATTCCCAATTTGGTGGTTGAAGTATAGGTGAAACCACCAACATCTTTTTGATAATCTGAAAAGCCTTTTCTTGAGCTTCTCCCCAAACAAATTCCACTTTCTTCTTAGTCAAATGACTAAGTGGTGCGCTCACATCCGCCAAATACCATAAATACCTACCATGCCATTTGATATGTCCAACAAATCGCATCACTGCCTTCAAATTTTCTGGAGCTACCGCTTTCATAATTACACTAATCTTGTCCCCATCAATCAACATTCCTTCTTGAGAGATGATATGTCCCAACAATTTTCCCCTTTGTACTGCTATTGCACACTTCTGGGGATTAAGTGACATCCGAAACATCCTACATATTTCAAAACACTTCCTCAAATATTCCAGATGCTTGACTTTTTCCCCAAAAATTGAAAAATCATCCATAAAAATCCTCATAAAATCTGTCAAATGTGACTCAAAGGTTTTAAAAGCTGCCTTCGAAAATGATGGTGGTCCATTCTTCAATCCAAAGCTCATCACTGTATATGCAAAAGCTCCCATTCTGTGATAAAAGCAAATTTTTCAATATCCTCCTCAACCATTGGTATTTGATTGTACCGTAAAAATCCATCAAGAAAAGTGTACATCTCATGTCCCGCTAATCATCCAGAACTAAATCAATAAAAGGAAATGGAAATGGATCTGCAACTGTTGCTGCATTCAATTTTCTGTAATCCACATAAACCCTTAACTTCCCCGACTTCTTGGGTACCACTACAATTGGTGACAACCATTCCGCCTGATCCACTGGTACTATGAATCTTGCATTCAACAATTTATACAATTCCTCTTTCACCTGCTTGGCATAATTTGGATTCATCCTATATCTTTGCTGAATCACTGGAACAACATCCGTTTTCAAATTTATATGATGCTTGTACACTTGAGGATCCATGCCTTTCAAATCAGAATAATCCCATGCAAAGACATCAATATATTCCAACAGTAATTCCTTCAAGTCCTTCTTGAAGCCATCCTCCAAATGAACACTAACTCTTACCATCTTTGTACGATCCTCCGTCCCCAAATTCAGATCCTGTAAATCATCCTCCTTAACTCAAGAAAATCTCTTTATCATCTTATCATACAGAGCCTCTGCTCTCTGAATTGCCTCCTTTGGCTCCAATTCCGAATCCTCCATCACAGCTTCCTCTTGGATTTTATTCTCTACTAAATTTTCCTGCTCCACACCATCTGTATTCCTCTATAACTGATCAATTCCCAAACTGTTCTCTTTCTCTGCATATTTGTCAATGATCCGCTCCACATCTACCTCAAATACCGGAACAATTGTTGGATTTGTTGCTAGGAAATACGCTTCTTCATCATCCTCCAATCCTTCAGACATGTTAATTGCTTGTTCCAACATTGGCTTCGTCTCTTCTGACAATTCCTTCTTTGGCCCCATTGGTAACGTAACTTCCCTCCTTCCTTTCTTAACCGTCACTTCATTTTTTCTCCAATCCTGTTTTAGCTTAGCCGTGTGAAACCATGGCCTCCCCAAAAACATAGAATATGTATTTTTTAGAAAACGCACAGTAGTCATACGACAAGTGGGAGAAAAAGTCTCTTCATAATCTATGCCTTTTTGCTGTGCATAACCCTTTGCAACAAGTCGAGCCTTATGGCGATCGATCTCACCATACGGCTTGCATTTCAACTTGTAAACCCACTTCGTACCAATGGCCTTTTTGCTAGGAGGCAAATCACATAAAGTCCATGTGTCATTTTCTATAAGTGCATCATATTCTGATTGCATGGCAGCCATCGATTTTTTTTGAATTCATCAAAAGACAGAGGCTCCTCAACATCATGTAAGCTAGACATAGCCAAAGCATAACAATCTGATGCATAAGATGCATGGCGAGAGCCTGAACGAGTACGACTAGACAAAGGTGTATCCAATTTACTGTCACGCAAAGTGTGCACCAGCCATTTTGGCATACCTCTAGCCTGCTCATTTTCAGCCCTTTCCTCATCAAGTACATCATGTACATCTGCATCAATAATAGGTTGATCTGTAACATTTTCAGAAACCCCCATAGACTGTACATTTGCCTCATTGGAACTTACATTTGTATTTTCACCATTGAAAAGAGACAACAAAGTGTCATAAATGTCATGCGAGCTTACATTACTGTCTCTAGTACATGACAGCAAGGGCTGAACAGAATCTTCCACAAACACTACATCCCGTGAAACCAGAATTCGTTTTGTTTGCGGATGATACAACCTGTAACCTTTGTTTTCAGCACTATATATTTGACAACCTTATCATCCAATTTTCTGCGTTGTGTTTGTGGCACCAAAGCATATGCCAAACAACCAAAAACACGCATGTGCTCAATAGAAGACTTTCTATCATGACATGCTTCATATGGAGTAATAGACTGCAAAGCTTTTGTAGGACACCTATTTAGTACATAAGTGGCACACATGATGGCCTCAAGCCAAAAAGAATGCGGCAAAGCTTGAGTTTTGACCATACATCGTGCCATTTCCGTAAGTGACCTATTTTTCCTCTCAGCAACACCATTTTGCTGAGGTGTATAAGGCACTGTATATTGGTGTTTTATCCCACGACTAGCCAGAAATGCATTGAATTCATGAAACATATACTCCCCCCCTCGATCGGAACGGAGGGTGCCCATAATACATTTCGAGACATTTTCAGCCATAGCCAGAAATTGTTTGAAGCGTATAAAAACTTTGGACTTTGCTTTAAGTGGAAATACGCATGCATGCCTGGAGTAATCATCAATGAAAGTCACAAAGTAAAGGTAATTGCCCAAGGACGGAGTTTGCATGGGCCCACAAACATCACTATGCACAAGCTGCAACCTGCATGTGGCCCGAACTGAACCATCCTTTGGAAACTTAGAACGCTGCATCTTACCCAAAATACAGCCTTCACAAACATGTTTGACAGGTGCTTCAAGAGGCGGCAAAGAAGCAACCATATTAGATTTCTGCAAATGCAGCAAACTGGCAAAATTCAGATAACCAAAACGTGCATGCCAAAGTTTTGCATCTGAAATAGCCCTTGAATCTGCAATTGCATTTGCAAAATTTTGTCCACACTTGTCATACAAAGTGAGCTTATACAGCCCACGACACAAGAGCCTAGATGCAACGATTTCATCACCAAAACTAAGATCATGAACTGTACATCTCTCATCCACAAATTTGACTACACGTCCAAGTTTAGCAAGTGCAGATACAGATAAGAGATTCTTCTTGATCCCAAGTACATAAAGTGCATCAGCAAGTGTGAAAGAACTGCCATTAGCAGCAGTAAGCACAATCTTTCCAACTCCATGAACCGGATAAGAGGCATTGTTGGCACAAGTGACTGAATTTCCATGAGGGACATACTCGAGAGAGGTGAACAATTCACGATGTGAGGTAATGTGCTTTGTAGCACCACTATCAAAATACCACACACGTGAATCTACAGCAACTGACAAGCATGCATCATGGACAACAGGATTATAAGTGCACTTTGCGCTAAAAGCCCATTCTGCATCAACATCAGCAACACAGCCTCCTTTCACAGAAGACTCAACAATGGCTGCATTTGTAGTTGAACCAGCATTTGCGGTGGAACCACCCTCTTTCTTCTTAGCCTCTTTGGCCTTTATCTTAGGACACGACTTGATCAAGTGATCATTAGCTTTACAATAATGGCAATGCATTTTTTTTTTGCCCTTATCACCAAAATTTCCAGAAAAATTGATGAAGCAGAAGCATTAGGAACAAAATTTTTTCCACTCGCAGCAGACCATAAGAAGTGGCTGTATTGCTGTTACCACCCTTTCTCTGAGAAGCAATAAAAGCCTGTTCAACTACACGCTGCCTAGTTCTGTTTTTTCCAGAACGTGACTCTTGCAACAACAATATGCATAATGCATCAAACTTGACAACTTCAGGATTTCCTTGGGTCATAAGTCTCCAAGTACTAGCAAAAGTCTGGTAAGAATCTGGTAAGGTAGTAAGAACAATTTGCACAAGGGAACTGTCTGAAATGACTTCACCTGCATAAATAAGTTGCTCATTGATATCCTTGACACTAGCAAGGAAAGTGTCCATATCATCTTCCTCAAGCATAATCTTCGACTCCAGCTCTTTACACAGCAAAGCAATTTTAGCCTCATTGCGACTTGCATAAAGACCAACCAAAATATCCCAAGCCTGTTTTGCAGATTTTGTTGAACGGATGTGAGGAACAACGGTGCACTTCACAAATAACACAATCAATGCATGAGCCTGCACATCCTTTACATCCCAACGAGCTTGTTCTGCCGTAGGCAAAACAACTCTAATAGCAACAATCCTTGCAGCAAGACCTACAACATCCTCAACATCGCCTACATCCTCAGAACCAGGACGTACATCAATGCCCTGCACAATATTCCAGATGCCCTTTGACACAAGAACGTGTTGCATCATATAAGCCCACATAGGGTAATTTTCCCCATCCAACATGTCCTCAGCAACAAATATCTTGAAGACATCTGTGTTGTTGTCAGCCATGGTAAATGCTGCACCTGATGTGAAAATTGCCTGAAAATAGGAGAAACGGAGCGGGAATAACACGTGCTATATAGCACAAACCATAGAAGACTATAAGGCACCTGTTATGCAGAAATTGACACTGACAAAAATTTTGCACAAAATGACAAAATAGCCTGTGCAGACCTGCCTGTAGTGGAAACGGAGGCCGAAATGAGTCCGAGTCAAAAATTTGAGCAGACCTGTGAACGCTTTCCTAACCTCACTGTAATCGGAGAAAGTGAGCAAGTGTGTGCTGGAGCAGCTGGCGACTAAGCTCGAGAGGATGTAACCTGCTCTGATACCAGTTGTTGGAATTAGGGTTGCAAAGAAACGCACACAGCTTGGAGAAGATGAAGGAAGCTCAAGGCACACAATAAAGAGTGTGTTACTTAGTGTGCAATGGAAAGATGGATAGCCCTAGAGTGATGGGCGTATATACAATGCACGGGGGGGAAAACCTTGTAAAGAGGGAAAAAATGCCACGGTGGTCCTAGTGTGTTCACACAGTAGTGTGGTAGTGATGTGTCACACACATCACTACCACATGTATATGGTAACACCTTCTTCATGGAGCCACATCTTCGGAGGAATTTAGGGATTCATTACTTTCTTGATCTTTGGATTCCTCCTCTTGTATGGGAGAGAGTCTTCTTTTGGGGGTCTCACAAAGAGGCCTCCTAAGCTCTCTCTCCTCTTGAAGAGGAAAGGAAATTCCATAAGCACGAAGTTGTTGAGTAACTTCGGCTTGCAAAGTAGGGTTGCCCATAGCTTGTTGCAACCTAGTGACAAGATAATTAACAAACATGCGGGCATCATCATTAGCACCTTCATGTGCAAAATCAAAGCTATCAATATTCATTCTACTCTCTTGGTTATTGTCAGCCATGTTAATTAAACTTATGTGTTTACTTAGTGTATGCTTTGCCAATTCAAAACCTTAGTTGCTACTCCTCTTAGCCTTTGAAACTAGGCACTTAAGTATCTACACCCACGACTCGAATTGGTTAATTATAGAGAGTAGTGGAGCGAGTCTAACATAGCGAAGTTGTCGAGGGATAGCTCCTTTTGGACTTCTTATGGCTCAATAATGGTAAAGCCACAGGCAAGTCTAAAAAGACTCAATTATTAAGACCATAGCTCCCAAAGTATGCACCATATCCCACATAGTGGGCTCAAAAAAATCGATAATAGATCCCAGTCCCACTTACCCTAATATAATTAACAAAATCAACCATTAATAGACTACATAAACTTTGTAGAAAACATTAAATATCCCAAGCCTCAGTCGCAAGGCCTCAAACACCTTCGAAGGTGGAGAGAGCTAGCAGGGAATGAGGATAGGGAAGAGGAAGAAGAAACATTCCATAGGAGAAAGAAATAGTTCCTCACTTATCATCACTCTTCTTGCTAGCACAAATAATAGCATAGTCATGAAGATGGAGAAGATGGCAAGCTTAAGCATCGAAGCATGGCTCTTGGTTGGATTTGCATTCCATATCCAAGAGTGTTGGTGTAGGCTCTTACTTCTCATAAGCTTGGAGAAGGAGGTGGAGTTCCTCAACTTTCACCAAGTGAGAATTTTTCCACAAAATGAGTGTGTGTGTGTGTGTGTGTGTGTGTGTGTGTGTGTGTGGGGTGTATATCCCCCCAGCACCCCCCTTACTTGCTTGGGGCGAGTTGTAGCTTTTACACATGTTTCAAGCTCATTGGACCCCTCTCCCTCTAGCCAATCACATGCAGCATGCATTCAAGTACCTGGGTAGTCTTTTGACAAGTGTCCTCCTTACCCCTTAGAGAGAGAGAGAGAGAGAGAGAGAGAGAGAGAGAGAGAGCTTGAAAATATATAGATATTTGTTGGATGGAACTAAAAGCTCATTGGACCCCTCTCTTTCTCTCTCCCCTTAGAGAGAGAGAGAGAGAGAGAGAGAGAGAGAGAGAGAGCTTGAAAATATATAGATATTTGTTGGATGGAACTAGAAGCTCATTGGACCCCTCTTTAGCCCAACCAATAGCATTCAAGCACACCATGTGGTTAAGCATAGGGAGAGTCTGACATGTGTACCATGTGTGTGCCTTTGAAAAAGGGGTGCCCTTTGGGTGAGTGGAAAGTTAAGTCAAAGATTCCCTAACTTTGGGACTTTCATGCATAGGAAGCTTTTCAAACACCTTCCTCATTAAGTTTGTAGGGTCTCTTTTTGACTCAAGCACCTTAACCCCCATGTATGGGAAGCTTCTCAAGAACCTTCCTCATTAAGTTTGTAGGGTCTCTTTTTGACTCAAGCACCTTACCCCCCATGTATGAGAAGCTTCTCAAGCACCTTCCTCATTAAGTTTGTAGGGTCTCTTTTTGACTCAAGCACCTTACTCCCCATTAAGTATGACAAGCACCTCAAGTACCTTAGTCATCAAGCATGATAAGCACCTTAGTCATCAAGCACACACCTTAGTCATCAAGCAGGACAAGCACCTTAGTCATCAAGCACACACCTTAGTCATCATGCAGGACAAGCACCTCAATCTTAGGTTAGGTTCCCACCTCAAGCTCAGCCCTAGCTTGCCTAAGGTCAAAGGACTTTTAACACTAACCATTGGAGGTCTTTAATGAAGCTAACCCTAAGGTCTTTTAAGCTCCATTAGATGCACATTGGTCGTTTATAGACTACCTCCTTTTGGACCCTTATTGAGATGTAACCATCTCTCATCTTGGTCCCCTATTGAGGTAAGTCTAGAAGCACTTATTGCACATTGCTCTTTGATAGACCATCTCCTTTTGGACCCCTATTGAGATGCAACCATCTCTCCTTTTGGTCCCGTGTTGAAATAGGTCTAGAAACACATGTCTCTATTCTAACTCTTGTTCCCATTTATTCTCCCACATTAAATGATCAGTTTAATATGAGAAAATCATTTGGCAAAGTTAGATATTATATTTTAAGAGAGAGAGAGAGAGAGAGAGAGAGAGAGAGAGAGAGAGAGAGAGAGAGAGAGAGAGAGAGAGAGCATATGGCTTGGCTCTAGAGAATAGCTTTTGGAGAAAGGCATTTGCTTCAATGCCTACATGATATATCGGCCAGCCGGAAAGGGGAGGAGGCAGAATAATACCGGGGTCGAAGGAGGTTGATGGCAGGCTAGAGCGTTGGTGCTTGGAGTGGAGCCTCTCTCTCTCTCTCTCTCTCTCTCTCTCTCTCTCTCTCTCTCTCTCTCTCGTAATGATGTCATTTTAAAGATCTCTCTCTTTATGTCTCTCACTCTCTCTGTCTTGTACTGTGTGCAAACACAGATTGTGGAGATTGTGATGGTGGGGCGTGCTCTCTCGTTGCAGTTGCATGAGTGGTATGGGATGTTGAGGTTCATGGTCGTAGCAAAGGCAGAGGTGCAGGCTTGCAGGGATGCATCGGGAGGTAGGACGCAAGAGAGAAGGGAAACATGTAGGCGTAGGCAAAAAAGGGAAGATGGGGAGGGAATCTTTAGACTATCTATAGATTTTATAAGAGGAAAATATTTTTAAATTCTCTCCTCTTTTTTGGAAAGACAAGGAAAACCACCAATATGGATGTAGAACCGGCATCTCTCTCTCTCTCTCTCTCTCTCTCTCTCTCTCTCTCTCTCTCTCGTTGGTGTAGGGTCCTCAGCTTGGAGGGTGCCTTCAGAAATGGGTGGTGCTCGAGGCCAAGGAAAATAGGGGTTGTATGAAAAGGAGATGGGGCTTGCAAGAGGGTGGGAGAGGAGGGGGTTCTCTCTCACACTGTGTCCTTGGCAATGTGTCTTTCACTCTAGCTCTTCAACAATTGCTCCAAGCCATTTGCTCCAAGCCATAGCCTTGGGGGATATTATCGAGAGAGAGAGAGAGAGAGAGAGAGAGAGAGAGAGAGAGAGAGAGAGTCCATTTGTGCAACTCATCATGTCGAAGGGTTCTCTCTCCCTAACTGTTTCCATTCTCCAAGCCTAGTGGGCATTCTCATGAATGTGTGTGTGTGTGTGTGTGTGTGTGTGTGTGTGTGTGTGTGTGAGAGAGAGAGAGAGAGAGAGAGAGAGAGAGAGAGTCATGAATCATGATATAGGAAGTTGTGGGGCATGAGGGTCTATGTGCAATGGCAATAAGCCGTAGCAGCCATGCATAATACTTGCAGCCATGCATGATATGATCACATCACCACGGCCAATAGCTTGCCGTAGTAAGAACTTTCTACCATCACTAGCTGATCTCTCTCCCCCCTCCTCCTATGCATCCTTTGCATAGCTTATGATTGAAACTATGTCACCATTGTGTCTGAACATGCCACAAGATCAACTTTATCATAGGCCCATTAGATTCCAAAGCACCTTTAAGGTAGCCCAGTCTTTTTTATTCAAAAAAACGATCTTGAATCAAGCGAGATGGTAGGCTGAGAATAAATGCATTCGAAGATTTAGAGAGAAGTTTACTTCAAAGAATAAATGCATACAAAGCTTTAGAGAGAAGGATCCTTCTTGTTATTTTTGGTTTAATTCAACCTATTTAGGTTATCTCTTCATTGGCAGGCCTCATGATTTTATCACTTGTTTTCACTTTGGGGGGCTTTTTCTTATGGGCAGCGGGTGCTCCAAGGGGAAGGGAGCCTTGTGCGTGTTTCTTTAACGAGGGCAGGAGGAGGGAGGCTCCATCATCGAGAGGGCATCAATGAGGGTTGCCAAGGTCAAATTTTCATGCCCGTCGAGGTTGTGCCGACAGAGCTGGTTGTACTTGGTTGTCTTGAGTAAAGAAGAGCAATCATTGCCCACCTTTTGGTGTCATTTCCCCCTCCCCCCCTCTATTCTTTTGCTCTTGTGAGTGTATCCACAGTGTCAAGTGTGTGTGTAGGCGAGTGTGCCCCCCTCGAACCGGCCATGTCTTGTTGCAAAGAGAGAGGAGGAGGATCTTTGTGTGCATGGGAAGCAGTGGAATGTGGCGTGCGGAGTGTGTGCATTGAACCGTGGTCTAGTACAATGTGGTTGAGTTGAGAGGTGTGCACACGGAGTTCTGCTAGTGGAAATGTGTTTTTTGAAGATGTTTCTCAAGAGGATAGGTGTATTGTGAATGCCTTGATCTATAAAGAGGCAATTTGTGTGTGTGTGTGTGTGTGTGTGTGTGTGTGTGTGTGTTGGGTGTGTTTTCCATTCCCACTCTCCAACATGGCGTGCACCTAACGGTTGGCAAAAAAATTCTTGCTCCGAAAGTCATGTAGATGTGTGGCTAAGAGGGTGTGCCCCTCGATCTTGATGGTGTAGGGAAATGACGCTTATTGTCTTTTTCTCGTAATCAAGTCTATGGGTGGAGGCCGGGAGCACTATTTATGTAAAAGGACAATACGCATTCTTTCTTGACAGTCAAGCATCGTGGGAGAGGGGGACCAGATCATTGGGAAACGCGTGGTAGGTCAATCACACATAGTTGCTCAGTGCTCAGTAGTAGTGTTCATATTACCAAATGTGCTCAAATTTACGGAGCCAATGATTGTTGGGCTACAGGCGTTTGTGCCTTGCTCGATCGCCCAGGCAATGGGCGGCCGCCCACTACTCACCTTATTCTTGTACATATACCAAGAATAAAAAGTAGCTCATTAGAACTCTACTCCACCCACACAATGGTCTTATCTCCCTCTCCCCTTCTCTCTCTCTCACACACACCACACTATGCACGCACGCATCCGCACACATGCACTCTTCATATGGTATCAGAGCCACATCAGCGATTGGCACGTGTGACGGCTTCTCGACGAGAAATAGTGGCAATGCAACTCGACGCTTGGCGATGCTAGATTGGAGTGGTTTGGTGCGGATCCGGCAAAGATCAGTTGCACTCAGAGGAGATCGGGTGGAACTAGAAGCTCAAAGCTCCTCGGCATTTGGTATCCCTCGTGGGCTTTGGGAATCTTGAGCATTCTCAGAGCATCTTGGAGAATCAAGCTAGGGAGATCTCTGTGCAAAGAAGGGGATTTGAACAGGCATTGTCTGCACTCTTCAACATAGCTTTTGAGCTTGAGTGCAAGAGAATCGAGGGCTTGCAAAAAATCGAGCACATTGTATTGAGCTTGAGAGGCACAGAGCAGGTCAAGTCGGGTAGCATAGTTCTGTTTTCGAGCGAAAAAAGGAGCATTCGAGGGCATTTGCTTGCAGCGCAGCGGGAATTTGAAAAGCAATTGTGAGCTTGGAGATCTCAGATTAGGGCGTAGCACCAAGCGAGAACAGGGGAAATTGGGCAACAGAGCAGCATTGGAGGCTTAGAAGCTTTGGAATTTTCAAATGCTTGTGTGCTAAAGCAAACCAAAGTGAGCAGCAACGTGGGAACTTTGCAAAAAATCGAGCTTGAAGCGAGCAGCGTGAGTACAATTAGGAGAATTTGGCAGCGCTAATAACCTTTGGGTGAAGTGTTGTGGTGTCCACACACACGCACGTGCGCGTGCGCGCGCACACACACACACACACACACACACACACTCAAAATCGAGTGGTAGCCAAGGTGGAGCATTGAGGTGCTTCTGCAATTTCGACAGAGAGCAACAAAGAGCTAGCGAGAGAAGCAATTTTTTCTAAAGGTGTGTGAGAGTACATTCACACACGAAAAGGGCAGTGCGCTTGCGAGAGAGAGAGAGAGAGAGAGAGAGAATAGAAGAGAATTTGCCGTGTTTTCTTCTCTGGCATCGAACGAGAAGGTGGAGCATGCGTATGTGCCCCTACGTACACAGACACACAATTTTACTTTCGATTTTGGATTGCAGCATTGGCATTGTATTCTCACAATTTCGACCTTCCTTCTGGCATGGATTTTTTTCCAATATTCTTTTAAGCTTTCGGCATTCCCTCTACGGCTTGACAAAGATTAGGTGATTCGGTGTTTTTTTTCTTTGAGCATCGACGGCTTGACATCGGCTTCGAGCATTGACGATTGACATCGGCTTGATGCATTGATTTTGACACCTATTTAGGCGGCTACGGCTTCGGGGATCGCATCTGCCCGGCGGTGAAAGGTGACATCAACCAGGTTTCTTGACTTTGACATAGCGAGAGTGATTTGGCTTTGCTCAAGCATAGTTTCGACAACGACTTCCCTCCCACGCCTATATTTTAGAGTGGACTTGCGCTGACGGACATCCCCTGGCATCCTGACCTTGATCTAGCATTAGAGCTTTGAGGGTACCCCAATTTCTAGCTTTGGCGACACACATTAGACGAATAGCGATTGCGACAGACCATACCGGAGTGGTTTCCCACGAGCGCGGCTCTCGGACGGTGATTTTGACCACATACAATTGGTCGTGCTTTGTGCTTGGTTTTCAATCGACGTACTTACAGACCAATGACATAGTGTGTGCCACTTTCCCAACAGTTTTTTGCTCACATTTTGCGCTTTCTTGCAGTGCAGACTATGTATGATTGTGTGGGGCATTCCAGAGAGCAGTTTTTTTGCATGGTTTTGTGCACTGTATGCTATGTATGCATTTGCGAATATAGCTTCAGCTAGATATAACGCATAGGTAGTAGCAGGTTCATAGGTTAACAACGTTTTTTGGACAGTTATAGGTCCATAGTGCCGCTCGTTGAGGAGTAAGCTTGTTTGCCAGGGGTTTGGCATTTTATGTATACCATTTTATGTGTGTCTATGCTTTATACAGTATTGGCGAGATTTTTTTGAGTTTTCACTTAGTTTTCAAGGGAAACTCTGTCGGATTTTTCCCAGACTCTTGTCATGTTCGATGTGTATCTGTAGTTTTACTCTCTGATGGTTTGGTGGTCAAGTTTGACTCCCACTTTGATAGGTTTTTTCAGCCTTGTACCCACTCTCATAGGAGTGAGAATAGCATATGGTTGTGTGGCTACAGACTTTCCCAGTCACACAGGTTTCACATTATTTTTTGCAAATTTTTGCAGGCAATTTCTCTTGTGGGATGTGTTTTGAGCTAGTTTTCTCACTACTTGCGTATATGGTTATGCGCTTTACGCTCAATTGAGTTGTTTGTCCCACATTGTGTGCTTGCAGTTTGCAAATTATGGAGGTGATTTTATGCATATGTGAGCATCGGCTTTGATGCATTTGATCATGGTTTCCATGATTGTGTAGTGGTAGAGTTATCTCCCACTTTGTTGCCAATTTTGGCATGGTTTATGGTAGAGATTGTACTTGAGTTTTTACTCAGTTCACAGGGGAGACTCCATTAGATTTCTCCCAGCTTTTCTTGTCATAGTCCGATTTCTTGATATTCACTTATGGTTGCAGATATGTGTGATGTTAGGGTAAGCCGTTTTGATTCATGACCAACCCCTAAAGACAAGCATGCCAACCATGCACCATCATGTGCATGTATACATCCCACTACATAGAGTTCCTTAAGCATATGCTTCTTTATAGTCACATGATATTCACTATAGCCACATGACATTTGATCCTTCTCCCACATGTGATGTAAATCACTTTCTACAATTAAATACGACCTTTCACTTTGAGCGTATATAAGGCCATTGTTGGTATACTTGCAATGCCCACCTCTCTCGGTTTTGCCACCACAATATATGCTGCACAGTTTGTAAGGCCCCCATATGAGGAGAAGCCAATGGTGCACATATATTTGGTGGATTCCAACTTTGCATGATGATGAGATCTCTAGTTGTGATCGTGGATGGTACAAAGCAAATTCATGGCCAACTTTGGGGTTCCGCCCCTGAGACTTTTTTCGTCGGAATATCTTGGCCGGCCGGCGGTCAGACAATCAAAAAGTTGTCGTCTGGTGGTCGGTTGTCCGTGGTCTTTGGCCAGTGGTTGGTGACCGGTGGCCGGATTTCCTTGGCCGGTGGCCGAGTTTTAGGAGGACTTGTCTAGCCAAAAGCGGCTACACATGGGCGCATGGGAGAGTCCTACTTGGACTTGGCTATCTTAGGACGGCTACACATGGGCGTTTAGAGACTCCATTACGTCTATATAAGGAGGCCTTCTCATGAGTAATTCGGCAGAATGGTGTGCACACTTGACGCACACACACATATCCTTGTTGAAGGATTGTTAGTCCCTTGTATTCTTATTATGCTCTAGTTGTTTAAATCACCCATCTAAGCTCTACCTTGAGAGCGCATGGGTGGATGACGCTATCACTTTGTAATAGTGTACTAATCTAAAGTTTTTGATTTGCCACTAATCTACTTTGCATTGTATCTCTCTCTACTCTCCTTGCTACTAGATCCTTATTGTATTCTGCATTTCTCACAAGCATATTGCTTAGCTTGTATTTTTCTCTTTTCATCATAATCAATCAAGGGAGTCTATTTTTATCAAGTGCTCTCTCTCTAATTTGTTTGCTCCTAATTATCATGAAACTCTCCCTACCATGAATGCAACTAATCTTTTTCCACCTTAATCAAACGTACAAGTGGTATCAGAGCGTAATGTAAGGTTTATTAGATTTAACTATTATTAATTTTTAAAAATAAAAACATCTATCTTTATTGTTCTCTCTCTTTCTAGCTGCACGCTTTCTCTTTTACTTGCTTGATTTCCCCTAAATCTCTACTTAAATTGCTTTGCTTAAGCACTTGATTAAGTATCTACATGTGTACATTTTGATTGTGTGAGTGCGTGTAACCTAAAATCCAAAAAAAATCAAGGATTTTTTTGATAGATTTCTTTTTTTTGAAACTTTTCCACTGAGAACTGCCCTTATGGAGGGATTGTTTTTTAATTGAAACCTTTTGATGTGTTCCATGCCTCACTGAACCCACCTCTTAATAAGTGCTCGCATGCTGGTCTTGCTCTTTCTTCAATGCTGGTTGGTCGCGTGCTTAGTGACACCACCTGCTTCGACAAGCCCATGTCCGGCGCCCGCGTGCTCAGCAAGCTCAACAACTCGGTATTCATTCTCTATAGGGCATTTGATATGAGTCAGTTGCATGAAGATGTAGCTGAGCTTATTGACAAGAGTAGATACATCTTTTTGAGGCCCATAATCAATCCATGGAGTTGCATTTTTAATGCAATTTTGGAATCTTTAGTAATATCTCCAAAGTGTTGTTCTAAGGTAGTCCATGCCTTGTCTGCAATGGTACATGTGCCAAGATAGTGCACAAACTTATCAAGTGAAGTGAGTAGGTTGCCTAGGGGTTGCTCATCTTTGGATTCAAATTGTGCTTGGCTTTGCCTTATCTCCATGTGTTCCCCCTCATTTAATGGCTTGACAATTGACCATATTCTTTTACGCATTCAATAGCCCTTGGTTTTTTCCTGCCAATTTTGAAAACCTTGGCCATTGAATTTTTTGATACGTCTATGATGGTGCACCCCTTGTGAGTGAGAGGAAGGTCTTACCTGTATTAAGGGCATTGTCTAAACCTCCTTCGTGCAAAATTTACATGCAAAATTTATCTCATATAAGGGGATAATGGCATACATGATGGTGGGAAATTTGACAAAGTGAGTGGGAATTGAATACTTGCTAGTGTGTGAGTGTGTCACAACACTCTTAACACAACATGAAACCTTGGTTTTTGTCATGTAGATCCCTTTGAGAAATGTGTCAAATATTGTGGGGTTTGAGTGGCTCAACTTGGAAATAACACAACCTTAAGCTACAAGGGAGCTTTTGGTGCCAAATCTATGTGAAGTAGGATGTGGGAAACCACCCCTTACTAAGAGAGAACGGCTTTTTTACCTCCTTAAATAAATACAATGTGGGGACAAGGCATTAAGGCTTACAAGTAGATCACGTATTAGCACATGGAAATGAAAAGGGCACCAAGGGGTCGCCTGCACAAAGTGACACACGCAATCAAGTCCCCAAACTTCATACATAAACGTGAGAGATATGAACCAAAACACTACTATCAAGTAGGGGACACTCAATTGTAGAAATATTATTTCTAGTCAAAATCCAATGAGATCCTATGGAGGAGAATAGCAACATCTAAAGACCAAAAATAGAAACTACTTCAATGATTCTATTTCTAGCCTTTACATGGCTTTGCTTGGAGATAGGTTGAGCATGTATTCTCTCGGTCTCAAAAAATATAACGACTTTATCAATGGGCTTGCAAATGGCCTCGATGTTAGCCTCCTACAGGATGTGAGGGGCCTCTGGCAACCAGAGATAGAAAGAGAGAGAGAGAGAGAGAGAGAGAGAAAGAGAGAGAGCGCAAAGACACATTGTTGCCTCTTTCAGCTGTAGTGAGACGAGAGAAGGTATTAAAGATAGAGATACTACGACAAAGAGGATGGAATATAGAAGGGTTTGTAGCCACAGGGATGGTAATTGAGAGACTCACATATATCACACTAATTGTAGAGATAGATATTAGGGGGAAGCAAATCTACTATTTAATAAATGTATTTAATATAGTGCCAAGAGGAAGCAGCCAGTAAGTAAATATCACGTAGTAGATGCATGGAAGCAGGCATTAAATAGAGCAAGCAACTTGAAACCTGGCAATCTCCCACCCCAACCCAAATTTGCCTCAATCAGGTATGAGAGGTGTCAACAATCAAGAGAGAAAAAAATACTATCACAAAATGCATCCAAGCGCTTGAAAATCCACTTACTATTGTAAATAGGGTTGCAAGGAAATACACACAGCTTGGAGAAGATGAAGAAGCTCAAGGCACACAATAGAGAATAGTATTGCTTAGTGCACAATGGAAAGATAAGTTAGCCTTAGAATGATGGGCGTATATACAATGCACAGGGGAAAGAACCTCTTAGTGAGAGAAAAAAATCCCTCGCTGTCGTAAGTGTGTGAGAGGCCCTCAAACCGCCAACTGTCCAGTCGAGATGGGGTCCTTGACATGTCTCTAGGTCTAATGAAAACCAGAGTCTCTAAGTAAGAAAAATCCGGGAATAGACCTTTGCCATTGGCAATGGCTTGGGACTATAGCCCTAGAAAAAGACCTAGTCATGTTTCGCAAGCGAAAAGACCCAATACTTTTTCGGCCCTATAACATCTGCAAATGGGCTAAGGTATCTTCGTCCAACGCTTTTTTCCCTACATAAGTGAGGGCTCAACCGTTGGCGGAGTCCTCTTCCACTGAAGATATCTTCTAACGTTGGTACACAGGGATGGATAGTTACCTGACTAATCAGGTCCACCCATCCATGATCGACAACCTTAGTCGATCCCCACTTACTACTCCGCACTCACACATGCTTCCTTATTATCTAATTAATACCACAATCTTCCAACATTTAAAATAAGTTCATTTTAACTTCTCATTATAGTGATTCATAAAAACAAGCATTGAAATTAGTATGAAAAACACTCTTTTAACAAACAAACATCTTTAAACTTAAGACAGGTGCTGTCAACCAAAACATTGACCATAATAACCATGAATAGATTTCTTCTTGTCTCAAGATCACCTAAGGGTGAAAAAAAACACCCATTCCTTATTCATAATTCGGGGTGAAAATATCACCAAAAAGCTCGGAGTGCCCGTATACCAAAACTAATTGCCCATACAACCGGATGGCTCCCCTAGGATAAGAAACGGTAACCTAACTTATGTAGAAACATCAAGACATGATGGAGTAGAAACTCATCGTTCATGGGGGTAACCGACTTATCATTGGCCTTATAGCCATCATCATTCATCAAAATATACCAAGGAGTCGCACGTGTCTTGAGACAAGCTGTCTTAAGGATGACCAAGCATTTCTTTTCTAGATCAACCTGATTAACCAAAAACATTCTTTTCCTAGTTTATCAAGAAAATGTACAATATTTATTGGAAGATACCCTTCCGTTTTGGCATGTTCAATAAATCCTACTTACCTTTCCAGTCTTAAATGGATGCAATGTTATCACAAAGAATTTGACTACTTATAACTGGATGTACAATGGAGACCCACTTGTGATTGGTCACATATCTCTGAATCTCAGGGGCCCAAACACTCTCGTCCATTGGCCTATTGCTTGGACTAACCTTGTGATCATGTGAGGCCCTAGCACTCTTTGTATTACTATCATCTTCTTCAGTTGGTTGATTTACCCAGGTCCTCTTGGGAGCTATGACTTTTATCCTTATAAAAAAGCACATCTAGTCATTAGGTACATTATCCAAACTTGACTTTATCTTAGTAATTAATCTAATTTCTCCTTTCGCCAAAAGCTTGGAGCGCTTTGTAGTCACAATTGGTAATTTCTTGACATAGTATTTTCTTGCGTACTTATATGTAAGAGATATTATTATCCTAGCTTCCTTATAGGGTTTCTAGGCTCCACTAATTATCTTTGAATTTTTTAAGTCTTTTTTCTAGTTTTCTCCTTCATATTAATTCTAAAAATGGATTATTTTTGACTTGATATTTACTATAGTAATTATGTCATAAAGATATAATTATCTTGACTTTATAACAATGTTTTACACCTCCAATAATTTTCCCAAAGACTTCTAAATAGATTTACTATTTATCCTGATTGATTTTCAATCATAAATAGGGGTTTTTGAATTAAGATAACTACTTAAATTAATTAAATAATTATGAGATAATTATCATGGATTATTTACACTTAAATATTTTTTGATAAATATCTCAATATTTTTAATCATGTTACTAATTATCTTCATTAAATTTTATCAAAAAATAGAATTTTTGGATCAAGATAATTATTTAAACTAATTTAGTAATCATGTGCTTATTATCATGGGTTATTTGCACTTAGATCTTTCTTTTTTAAAGATCTCATGAACGTTTATTCATGTTTACTAGTTATCTTCATTAAATTTCAACAAAACATAAGGTTTTGCAACGAAGATAATTACTTAAACTAATTAAGTAATTATGAGATAATTATCATAGGCTATTTAAACTTTGATATTCCTTGGATAAATATCTCATTAACTTTTTATCATGTTCACTAACTATATTTATTAGATTTAGCCAAAAATGGGGGTTTTGGGCTAAGATAATTACTTAAACTAGTTGAATAATTATGAGCTTATTTTCATGTGTTATTTACATCTAGATATTTCTTTGATAAATATCTCATTAACATTTGATCATGTTTCCTACCTATTTTGATTAAAGCTTAACCAAAAAGGGGAATTTTGAGCTAAGATAATTACTTAAATTAATTATGTAATTATAAGCTAATTATCACAAGTTATTTACATTTAGCTCTTCCTTTGATAAATATCTCATTAGCTTTTAATCATGTTTATTAATTAATTTGATTAATTTATGGCTAAAAATAAGGTTTTAATATTAGGATAATTAGTAAAATTGATTAAATAATTATGTGCTACCTATCACAAGTTGTTCACATCTAAATTTATTACTTATAATTAATTTGTGATTTATTAATCTAGTTTACTAAATTTTCTATTAATTTTAAGACTGAAACTAGTTAATTCATATCTAAGTAAATACTAAAAATAATCAAAAAATTATGATATAGTTTTGTCAACTTTTTTGTAGATAAGTTTTTTTAATAATTATCTTATACTTATTTAAGCTTCAATTATATATTTTTCCTTAATTAAAATAAAAATCGATCAATTTTAGTCTTAATAGTGGCTAATAATTAATTAAATTAATAATCCTAATCATAAATTGAGTATTCAACAGCATATGAGCATAGAAGAGTGTAATTTATACTAGAAGAAGATTTATTTTTTCTTAATTAAATAGATAATCGAGAAAATTAGACTTAGAGTAATATATTTCTACTAATCAATTGGGATTAATACTAATTACCTTGATTATTTAACTAGAGATTTTCTCTCTAGTGATTTTTGGGGAGAGTCTCTTTAAGATAGAGAGATTTGGCTCGGTCTCCAAGTTTGAGAACAATTATGAAGCATAAGGAGTCTATTTATAGGTTTCTGGCAAGCAGGGCCTGCATTTAGCAATTTTTTGCACCCCAAGGCAATCCCTCAACTCCCCTAGCACCCCCTACTGCTATTTTTTTCCATATCAGGTTCATAGTGTTACCTCCTACTACCTGCCTAGCTTGGTTGGTCAATTTTAAGATTTTGGGTGTATTTTTTGCCTTTTTTGGGATAAATATCTAGTAGGCTATGGTAAAAGTCTTGTACTTTAATGATTATTAAAAGCTTCCAATTTTCATTGTAAATTAAAGTAAATGTGAAAATTTCGAAAGTGAATAGCGGGATCAATTTTTCCTTGAATTCAATTCTGAAAATTTTTCTAACTATAGGTTTATCGTGCTTAAGATTCCAAGAATACTCATTTTAGTTACTTTTGAGATAGTGGTTTACCAGTTTCCATGTCTAGGGTTCTCAAATAAAGCTTAGGGTTCATTTTCTCGCTTCTAGAAAGGTGGAAACCTTACAATCACCCTAACTTAAGAATTTGAGATGTCCTCATCTCAACCGAAGTTAGGGAATTCTTTACAGCAAAAAACTTTGGTTTTCCATGTAGCATCTTTAGTGGGATCATCTTTCCATATGACTAGATGCTCTTTGTCCTTCTTCAAGAATACAATATCTTAAAAACCTTTACAAATTAAGTGTATCAACTCAAAACTAGGTCAAATCTCTTCCATATAAATAAGAGATCTTATATAGTTAACTTGCCTCTCCACAAGAAACTGGTAAACCACTATCTCAAAAGTAGCCAAAATTGGTATTTTTTGGAATCTTAAGCACAACAAATCTATAGGTAGAAATTTTTCGGGCAAAAACCGACCCTGTTATTCCCTCTGGAAATTTTTTCAATTACTTTAATCTACAAAGAAAGTTGATAGCTTTTAGTAATCATTAAAGGCCAAGACTTTTACCATAACCTTCTAAGAGCTTCGGGTGATTGAAGAGCTTCGGGTGATTGAAGTTTACTTTTTCATTGGAATAGAGGATCCAAATGAAACCTTGGCAGTAGATGGTATATTAGTGTCTCAAAATCAGTGGGTATTTGACCAGGTGGCCACCATAGTCTACCCCAAAAAAGTTAGGCCCATGGGTGTAGGTCCTAGTTTTAGAGGACCAAAAGATGTTGTATTTTTTGATCCTTTATCCAAACCACCCATGGTTCACATGCTTCTTGTATGGGAACGTTGATATCCTTGTACATATTAGTTTTTTTATTGTATCAGCTCTTGTATATACCATGGTTTTTTTGGGATATTGTATGTCATGCTTACTTTGAATAAAAAATAGTGTGTTTACTGTTTGATCGGTGCAATTCAAATAAAGTGCAAAGAGACTTTTTTGAGTAAATAAAAAGTTCAAATTATAAATAAAGTAGGTCTTTAATAATGCTAAATTCCATTACTTAATCCCAAGGTAATACTCACGTAAATAGCCTTTACACTGTTACACAAGAGAAAAAATTACTACTAAAGCAAGTACAACTCCCTACCTTCAAGGAAGGGGGGCCCAATTTAGAGCGAGATGTCGGGTTCGATGCTATGGATGACTATTTCAAAGCTGCAAGAATTGCTCAAGAGAACCTAACAATGTTAGGTATGTTTCACTTCAACGGAGATGCCAAACTTTGGTGGAAACAACACTACAGAGATAATCCCACCAGTAGCCCATCTTGGGAGAAGATGAAGCAAGCAATCAAAGAACGCAATCTCTCTCCTGCACATCAGGCTATTAAGACGAATGAATTCTTTTGTTTACATCAGCTAGGACCTTCACTAGAGGAGTACTACACCAAGTTTGTGTCTTTACGTGCTATGCCCCCCAGCTAACCATGGAACAATTTTGGAGCCAATTTGGTGGTGCACACACTTGTGTGTGCAATGATTTGTCTTTTCATGGAGCAAAGAAAAATCTTGGAGTGTGATTACAATGTAAGTTCACTCACTTGCTCATTTCAATTCTTGATTGATTAATGTCGTTCAATGTGTGCTAATCACTTGCTAAAATTAGGTGTGTAAATCAATTGACCTACACTTTGCACCTAATTTGATTCAGTTGGAATAAAATTGATGGTCGATTTTGACTAATGAACCTTGTGTGTCAAGATAATGCTTAATTCTCATCAAGAATTCATGTGTGTGCATAAAGATCATTGTGTGTGTAATGCACCAAAGAGGGAAAAAACTGCCATAAGATTCAAGCATGTACACACCTAATCTTGAGTGTGTGCATGCATAGAAATTGAATAAATTGATGATGTGAATGTGCAATCATGTAATGGATGTTAATGTTAAGCAATTCCAATCATTGGATATGCCTAATTGCTAAAAAATTGGGCAAAATTTGAGTGTGTGTGCTCAATTGAAGACCACTTGCTTCAATGGTTGATGGTCAATTGGGACCCACCTAAATGCTTTTTATTGTTGAATGTGCATCAAATGTGTGTGTGTGTGTGTGTGTGTGTGTAAGCATTAGGGATAGGCATGACTACATTGACAATTTAGAGAAATTTGAAATTTTGTGCTTAATTTTTGTGTGTGTGTGCATCACTTGATTGTGTCTAATTAGGATAATTTTTGAGAAATTGAGCATGCATGCATTCATTTATGCTTAATCAAGTATGCAATTTGAGAATTGCAATGGGGGAATTGATGTATTTCTTGCATATAATTTTGGCCTAAATTTGGGTGTGTATGCTGATCAATGGCAATGGCATGCGCAATCCAATGTGTGAATGAATAATTGGTATTTTTTGCCAATTATGATTACGGATTGGCCAAATAATTGATGTATATAACACAAATTGCCTTTGAGGATTGGAATAGATCACTCAATTGATGCTCAATTGTGGAAATTTTTAGTGTATTGCAAGATTCTCCATGCCCAAGCCAAAAACCAAAGCTTTGATGCCACTAGAAGGCATGATGCACATTATTGGAGTGCGTGGTTTTCCAGGGGAGACTTGGTAGGCATCAAGCCTATGGCTATGAGTAAAGAATAGCCTAGGGCTAGTAACAAAGAGAATTGGATGTTGATAGATCTAAGACTCAATATTAATAGCATGAGATAATGCCGATTTTAGACTGATTTGAGAAAGATAATAGATATTTAGACTATACATTAAGGATAATAGCCTAAGAGTAGTAAAACTGAGAGAATTGGATGTTGATAGATCTAAGAGAGTGCTAATAGCAAGAGATAATGAGGATTTTAGACTAATTTGAGAAAGATAATAGAGATTAAGATTGATTAGAGAAAGATAATAGATATCTAGACTATACATTAAGGATAATCACAATAGAAAGCAAAGTATTGAGATAGAATTTGAGCTTGCAATCATAAATGCTTCCAAATAATGATATTTGATAGCTAAAGCTCACAGTTTGACCATAAACGCCATTGTTGGTCTACACCACGATTGTGTATCCCAAAACAAAAATATGAATCTTATCACTTGATAGGGTGTTGGAGCCCAATAGTTGTATAAATTCCCTTTGTAATGCCAATGATGTCTACCATCTTTATCCAATTGTCTGGATTATGTATAGATTTATTAGTTGGCCGGGACGCAATGCGTTTCCATTTGTAATTATGACGAGTAGAACTCAATGAAAACCCATGTACATTTTGAGCTAAGGTGACTAAAGTATATGTTACCATATACATGTGGTACTGATGTGTGTGAACACACTAGGACCGCCGGGGCATTTTTTCCCTCTTTAGGAGGTTTTTTCCCCCGTGCATTGTATATACGCCCATCACTCTAGGGCTATCTATCTTTCCATTGCACACCAAGTAATACATTCTCTATTGTGTGCCTTGAGCTTCCTTCGTCTTCTCCAAGCTGTGTGTGTTTCTCTGCAACCCTAATTCCAACAATTGGTATCAGAGTAGGTCACGTCCTCTCGGGCTTAGTCGCCAGCTGCTCCAGCACACGCCTGCTCACTTTCTTCGATTTCAGTGAGCTTTGGCGAGTGTTTGCAAGTCGACAAAAATTTTGGGCAAGCTCGAAGAGCTTGGTCTGCTCAGAATTTTGATTTGGGCTCATTTCGGCCTACGTTTCCACTACAGGCAGTACTGCACAGGCTATTTCGTCATTGTGCAGAATTTCTGTCAGTGCCGTTTTCTGCATAACAGGTGCCTCATAGTCTTCTACGATTTGTGCTATATAGCACAGGTTGTTCCCGCTCCGTTTCTCCTATTTTCGGGCAGTTTTCACATCAGGTGAAACGTCTATCCTATGTGGGCTTATATGATGCAACATGTTCTTGTGTCAAAAGGTGTCTGGAACATTGTGCAGGGCATTGATGTACGTCCTGGTTCTGAGGATGTAGGCGATGTTGAGGATGTTGCAGGTCTTGCTGCAAGGATTGCAGCTGTTAGAGTTGTTTTGCCTACGACAGAACAAGCTCGTTGGGATGTTAAGGATGCACACGCTCATGCATTGATTGCGTTGTCTGTGAAGCGCACCATTGTTCCTCACATCCGTTCAACAAAATCTGCAAAACAGGCTTGGGATATTTTAGCAGGTCTTTATGCAAGCCGCAATGAGGCTAAAATTGCTTTGCTGCGTAAAGAGCTGGAGTCGAAGATTATGAATGAGGAAGATGATATGGACACTTTCCTTGCTAGTGTCAAGAATATCAATGAGCAACTTATTTCTGCAGGTGAAGTCATTTCAGACACTTCCCTTGTGCAGATTGTTCTCGATGCCTTACCAGATTCCTACCAGACTTTTGCTAGTACTTGGAGAATGATGACCCAAGGAAATCCTGAAGTTGTCAAGTTTGTTGCATTATGCACATTGCTGTTGCAAGAGTCACTTTCTAGAAAAAACAGGACTAGGCAGCGTGCAATTGAAGAGGCTTTTATTGCTTTTCAAAGAAAGGGTGGTAACAGTAATGCAGCCACTTCTTATGGTTCTACTGCGAGTAGCAAAAATTATGTTCCTAATGCTTCTGCTGGCAGCAATTCGTCTGGAAATTCTGGTGATAAGGGCAAAAAGAAGATGCGTTGCCATTATTGTAAAGCCAATGATCACTTGATCAAGTCGTGTCCTAAGTTGAAGGCCAAAGAGGCTAAGAAGAAAGAGGGTGGTTCCACTGCAAATGCTGGTTCCACTACAAATGCAGCCATTGTTGAGTCTTCTGTGAAAGGAGATTGTGTTGCTGATGTTGATGCAGAATGGGATTTTAGCGCAGAGTGCACTTACAATCCTGCTGTCCATGATGCATACTTGTCAGTTGCTGCAGATTCACATGTGTGGTATTTCGACAGTGGTGCTACAAAGCACATTACCTCACATCGTGAATTGTTTATCTCTCTCGAGTCTGTCCGTCATGGGAATTCAGTCACTTGTGCCAACAACGCCTCTTATCCAGTTCAGGGAGTTGGAAAGATTGTGCTTACTGCTGCTAATGGCAGTTCTTTCACACTTGTTGATGCACTTTATGTACCTGGGATCAAGAAGAATCTCTTGTCTGTATCCGCACTTGCTAGACTTGGACTTGTAGTCAAATTTGTGGATGATAGATGTACAGTTCATGATCTCAGTTTTGGTGATGAAATTGTTGCATCTGGTCTTTTGTGTCGTGGGCTGTATAAGCTCACTTTGTATGACAAGTGTGGACAAAACTTTGCAAATGTTGTTGTAGATTCAAGGGCTATTTCAGATGCAAAACTTTGGCATGCACGTTTTGGTCATCTGAATTTTGCCAGTTTGCTGCGTTTGCAGAAATCTGATATGGTTGCTTCTTTGCCGCCTTTTGAAGCACCTGTCAAAGATGTTTGTGAAGGCTGTATTTTGGGTAAGATGCAGCGTTCTAAATTTCCAAAGGATGGTTCAGTTCGGGCCACATGCACGTTGCAGCTTGTGCATAGTGATGTTTGTGGGCCCATGCAAACTCCGTCCTTGGGCAATTACCTATACTTCGGGACTTTCATTGATGATTACTCCAGGCATGCATGGGTATTTCCGCTTAAAGCGAAGTCGGAAGTTTTTATGTGCTTCAAACAATTTCTGGCTATGGCTGAAAATGTCTCAAAATGTACTATGGGCACCCTCCGTTCCGATCGAGGGGGGGAGTATATGTCTCATGAATTTAATGCATTTCTGGCTAGTCGTGGGATAAAACACCAATGTACAGTTCCTTACACACCTCAGCAAAATGGTGTTGCTGAGAGGAAAAACAGGTCACTGACGGAAATGGCACGATGTATGGTCAAAAGTCAAGCTTTACCGCATTCTTTTTGGCTTGAGGCCATCATGAGTGCCACTTATGTACTTAACTGGTGTCCTACGAAAGCTTTGCAGTCTATTACTCCATATGAAGCATGGCATGATAGAAAGCCTTCTATTGAGCACATGCGTGTTTTTGTCTGTTTGGCATATGCTTTGGTGCCACAAGTGCAGCGCAGAAAATTGGATGATAAGGCTGTCAAATGTATTTTTGTTGGTTATAATGCTGAAAGCAAAGGTTACAGGTTGTATCATCCGCAAACAAAACGTATTCTGGTTTCTGGGGATGTAGTGTTTGTGGAAGATTCTGTTCAGCCCTTGCTGTCATGTACTAGAGACAGTAATGTAAACTCAACGGACATTTATGACACTTTGTTGCCTCTTTTCAGTGGTGGAAATACGAATGTAAGTTCTAATGAGGCAAATGTACAGCCTATGGGGGTTTCTAAAAATGTTTTAGATTAGCCTATTACTGATGCAGATGTACATGATGTACATGATGTACTTGATGAGGAAAGGGCTGAAAATGAGCAGGCTAGAGGTATGCCAAAATGGCTGGTGCACACTTTGCGTGACAGTAAATTGGATGCACCTTTGTCTAGTCGTACTCGTTCAGACTCTCGCCATGCATCTTATACATCAGATTGCTATGCTTTGGCTATGTTGAGGAGCCTCTGTCTTTTGATGAAGCACAGAATTCAAAAAATTGGATGGATGCCATGCAATCAGAATATGATGCACTTATAGAAAATGACACATGGACTTTATGTGATTTGCCTCTTGGCAAAAAGGCCATTGGTACAAAGTGGGTTTATAAGTTGAAACGCAAGCCGGATGGTGAGATCGATCGCCATAAGGCTCGACTTGTTGCAAAGGGTTATGCACAGCAAAAAGGCATCGATTATGAAGAGACTTTTGCTCCCACTTGTCGTATGACTACTGTGCGTTTTCTATGTGCATTGGCAGCTCATTTTGGTTGGGATGTACATCAATCAGACATTGTTACTGCTTTCTTGAATGGTGACATATTTGAGGAAGTTTATGTAACGCAGCCTCGCGGTTTTGTCATAAAAGGACAAAGTGTGCAAATGTAACAAGGCTTTGTATGGGTTGAAGCAATCTTCTCGTGCTTGGTATGAGAAAGCTGACACTCATTTGGTCAAACAAGGCTTTCGTAACAGTCCAACAGAAAGCACATTGTATGTAAAGCGTGAGGGTGATGTACTTCTCATTGTGGTTCTTTATGTTGATGATTTGCTGATCACTGGACCAAATGAGAGACATATTGCTGAATTTAAGGCTGATTTGAATGCTACTTTCAAGATGAAAGATTTGGGGTTGTTGCATCATTACTTGGGTATACTGTTTAAGCAATGTGATGGTGGTATTGCCTTGTGTCAGAAAAGTTACATAGAGAAATTTCTATTGATGGCCGTTTTACGGCTTTCCATAATTGCCATAGTAAGCTACCTCACCCTATCAAATCACTCAAACATTTTGGTTATCCCTACCATTTCACTGTACATAGGCGTGTGTGAGTTAGGGACTTTTCCCATATCTTCTTAAAAACCCTTAATTAGCTAGTCACTGGGCTAGTTGAGCCAAAAAAATAAAAAAAATAAAAAAAATAAAAAATATAAGTATATTATGGTCCATTTGTGTGTAAATATTTCATTGTATATAGGGCCTAAATATAAGGATTTTTCATAATTATTTTGGTATTTATTGAAATATTTATACTTAGGTGTGTGTTATTTATGCTATGTACATTGACTCACCATTACCATATTTTTTCTTACCATTTTGCATACTCTTTATTCCATATAAAAATAATTTCATGCAAGCTTCTCTTATTTTTGGTGTAACTCCATCCCAACAAAAATCCAAAAAAACTAGTTCTATTTATGCGTCTATTTTTTCACTATTGTGATTTTTTCCTTCCTACATCTATTCTTTATTACTCTCATAAATTAGACCACCAAAAATATTCATCTTTTTATGGTAGACTTATAATGAGAGAGATTTATTTTGACCCCTTTATATTTTTTCCACCTATATTATTTATATTTGATATGTACAAATTTTTTAGACCCCTCAATATTTGATTTTCTTAGTTGTACTATTCATTTATATCATGATCTCAACAATATCTTCAATTATAGACCTACCAAATAAGGTCAAGGGTATGTGGAATGCATGCATGCACCATGGGGAGCTCACTCTTGGAGGTATTCAAAAGAATCATCCAAAGAAGGACCTCACAAGGACCTTGTGCAGTGGAAAAAACAGTCGGTTTTGCTGAATTTTTAAAGATCACATGCTCCCCGAATTTGAAAAGGTGATACAAACAAAAGTTGTAGCTCGTGAGCTGAACTTTCACCTCAAATTTTTCTTATTTTTTTGAGCTACGAGCTGTGAGCTATGATTTTATTGGTGGACCCCAGTTTGCCCATGCTATGCAGCCACACTCCCTCTTCCACTTTATCATTTTCCTCTTTCACACACACTCCTCCCTCTCCTTCCCACTCCCAAACCTGCAACTCCCATGTCCTAATTCACCCTCTTCACCATTGCCACATCTCTCACATCTCCATAGCCTTCATCCTCCATTTCTACACCCTATGTGTCCCCCTTTCTCTCTACATATATATCCATATTACCATACTCTCTTCAACTTTGTAAAGAACTTCAAAAAATCAGCAAAAATCCAAAGATAACCTCTGCAAATGAAGGCTTTTATCATGAATTTTCCAAGGTTTGAAATAACATAGCTTCATCGACATGCGCTGCTTCGCCATGCTGACTGCTTCTTCTTCCGGTGCTGTAAAGAGGTGAATGTCAACTTCTCCAAAGCTTCAACCTTTCTTTACAAGCTTATCCCTTCTCTAACTTTTCTCATCATATATCTGACCATTTGGTGAATGATTTTGTAAATATTTTTTAGTGATAATTACTAACTACTAACCACTAACCTTATTGTAAAATGCACCCTCTACTACAGTAGGCCCTCCCAAATTATTCACTCAATCCCTCTCTTCTTTCATCCTCAATAATTCTCTTCCCTTGAGCCCACATCCATGTGACTCAAAGGACAAGAGAGACCCACCCTCATAAAAAAATTAAAAATATGCATAATCTTTTATTCCTTCAAATAAACTTGATTAAGCCTAATCCTAATCGGGGCTTCTAAAACCTATAAATAGAGCCCTTCTCTCCCTTGTAAATGAACACATGATCACACTACACCACACCATTCTCAACACATAACACACCACTCTTCAAGCCTAGTTGTGTAGAGTGTGTGCATTGTGAGTGCTCTATTCCATCACTACACATAGGTGCATGGAGAAGCTTGATGTTTAGTTATGCCATCTAGAGGAGTGGAGTGATACTATACTCTGCAATCACACTTGTAGCCAACTCTTGTCCATAAGGCTGTCAAGAGGATTTTCCGCTACCTTAGTGGCACTTTACATCTTGGCTTGTTTTATCCCAAGGGGGGATCTGTCCACAAGTGGTTTTTGTTTCATGCTTGGCCGTTAATGTATATCATGGTTGAGTAAGAAGCAACCTACTGTGGCCACTTCGAGTTGTGAGGCTGAGTACATGGCAGTCTTCACAGCTACGGTTGAGTGTGTATGGCTCAGACGCCTTATGGCTGATTTGGGTGTTGGACAGGACATTGCCAACACTATCTACATTGACAGTCAGAGCGCATTGGCAGTTGCGAGGAACCCAGTTTTTCATGCTCGCACAAAGCACATTGAGGTGCATTACCACTATGTCAGGGAGAGGCTCTCAGCAGGAGAGATCAGCTTGGCTTATGTGCCAACACAGAACAACCTTGCAGATCTTTTCACAAAGGCATTGTCTCGTGAGAAGCTTGAAGTTTTCCGCAAAGCTTTGGGCTTACTCCCCTTTGTGGACTGATCGTGTCCTTAGGGCATGGCACTTCCCTTTACTCACGTGCCAGCTCTCGTTCACCGCATCACTCTAGGGGGGATTTGGTAACATATACATGTGGTAGTGATCTGTGTGAACACACTAGGACCGCCGGGGCATTTTTTCCCTCTTTAGGAGGTTTTCTCCCCTGTGCATTGTATATACGCCCATCACTCTAGGGCTATCTATCTTTCCATTGCACACTAAGTAACACACTCTCTATTGTGTGCCTTGAGCTTCCTTCGTCTTCTCCAAGCTGTGTGTGTTTCTCTGCAACCCTAATTCCAACAATATAAAGGTCACCTTAGAACCATTTTTGGATAAAATTTGAATCATTAATTCCGTGTTGTACGAGTCTGAGAGAGAGAGAGAGAGAGAGAGAGAGAGAGAGAGAGAGAGAGAGAGAGAGAGAGAGAGAGAGAGAGAGAGAGAGAGATCTTATTCTCTTTGCTACGCGCATCTCCCTCACCGGATTCACGAAGTGACCACACCATCGTGGTAGCCTCGAGAGCTACGCGCCCACGTCACGCATTCGCATCTTCGAGCTGCTCACGACCGATCTTCCCTCGAGCTTGTTTTGCTTGTAAGTAGCACAAACGGTGTCTGTTTTCAACAATCAAGTACTTTATGGAACGAGGGCGAGGTTAGCTACGCATAGATGTTCATAGACTTAGGTTTCACATACTTTTAGGTTATGACCTGTGAGTCTATCGCACTGTATTCGAGGTAGTTAGGGTTATAATCTGGTGAGATTGGACTTATAGGTAAGTGTATCCTAGTGAGGGGATGGTGCCTAGAAAGTTTGAAGCGATTCTGAGTTCATTTGATGTGTAAACGGTGTTATGAGCGTTTAGGAATAGAGTGGGTTAGGGTTAGAGTGAACAAGGATTAGTGATTGATGCATCATAGAAGTGCGTATGTGTAGGTTGGTCTCAGCCTGACAAGCTAACGAGATTGCCTCCGTGCACCTACGGGTTAGTCGTGTCACCGGATGACAAGTATGTTGTCTATGTCGTGCTTGTGAGCATGAACACGGGAGTAGTTTGCCCCAAAACATTGGCGCCGCTGCCCGGGACAGAAGACCTTAAGTAGGGAGATCTACGTCACTCCTGTGATGGTTAGCTTACTTTAGTTTCGACTAGAGAGAGCTTAAATTTTAAGAGAAGATCCAGGAGAGGATATCTTGAGGTCTAGTGGATAGCCAGGAAGCCTGTGACTTGCCGAGGGTCTACGACTAGTTAGAGTTAGTTAGGTAGGATAAGGTGGAGTTAGGATTTATGGTTTTGAGTTCTAAGTAATGTTGGTGTGTGAATAGTGTAGAGAAACGCTGTAAAAACACAAAACAAACAAAGAGAAGAAACAATGAGGTTGTTTGCTTGGCTTGAAAGCAAAAACCCACAGCATACACTCTTCAAGGGTGTGAATAGTGTAGGCATTTGGATTTATGATCCAGCGCTTGAGAAAACGTTAAAATTACGACAAAAACCAACAAGAAAAAAACAAGGGCAATATTGCCATAGTAAAACACTAAGTGAACCTAAAGAGACCAAAACGAGATATAACCATTAGCTTTAGGTAAACTGATTGTGTCATGATGTACAACTAATATTCACAAGCTTAAGTTGAAGTGTCATCAAATTTGCATCACTTTAAGAGGATTTGAGTTGTGAATTTGCTATCGAAAAGTGAAATTTGTCAAGTGTTTGATGTTGGGGTATAAAGCCCAATGTGGTCGCCCAGGTAAGTGGGCGGGCCGCCAGGTATGTACACATGTTATTTTGTAAAAAACCTAATAAGAACTCACTATGCTCTACACATTATAGTAGAGCGAGTTCACCATATCGTCGTGCTCTTCTTCTCGCACTCTCTATCGCGTCGCACTTCCGCTAGTACTCCTTCAACTGGTATCAGAGCTCAGATCGAGGCTCGGGGCAGCACTGCAGGAGGCTAGACTCACCAGCTGTGATTGGAGTGAAATTCGACAGGCGAAGACACGGCCCCAAATCCTGTGAGTAAGTTCGAAGGGCTTGGTGTTCTCAGAATTTCATTTTGAGGTCATCTCGGCCATCGTTCGGCTTCGACAAAGGTCTGCGCAGGCTATTTTCGACTACGTGGTCTCGACGGGTGCAGATCCGACTCTGCAAATTTGGGGTTTTCGGCCTACGACTGCAGGTGCTGAGGATATCGACACTCCCAGAGTGTTGATTTGTGGCTGTCTACACATCGAAGGACGGCTCACAGTTCTTGGAGGCGTGTCACATACGACACGGGCGCATCTACACACAGACTATAGGCGACATCCACTTGTTCATCAGGTAGCTTGTGTTTGCTGCTTGATATTCCAGATTTCATCCTGACATTGCAGGTACTTCCACATGGGATGTATTGTCAGAGATGATGTATGTCTGTTGAGGGTTTGTTGGCTGTGAGTCACGCAGCAAACAACCGCCGCAGCGGTTACAACATACAGTGGGAAATTTGTGGATGTATGACTTTGTGGGAAGTCTATGTACTGTCAGATTTACTGCAGCCTTTGTTGAGGGTCGAGTGAGGTTTTATTGAGCTGGGGGATTCTCGAATGTTGAGATCCTTTCGGTGATACAGGTCTTGGAGCGATCCCTCGAGCACCCTTAGATACGCAGCTAGGATGTATTGATTGTGAGTTAGACAGTTGGGATTGCATCTTTGCTTTACTGCCGTTGAGGCATTGTCGCAGTCTATGCTTACAGGACAGTGACAGGACAGTCAGAGACAGTACAGGTGTAGGACAGGTTTACCCGCAGCTTACAGTGTCAGAGAGACAATGTTTTTTGAGCTGTTTTTTGGTCTGTTTTTAGTACACCAGAGCCATTTTACAAAGGAGACTCTGCCAAAATTTCTGCAGAATCTGAAGCTTTCTTGGTTCATTTGACAGGTTGATATTGGTTCAGAGGTCAGTTTACAGGGGAAACTCTGCCGAATTTTTCCCAGAAAAGTAAACTACTGTGAAGCGTAGCTATGGCTAGATCACAGGACACTGCTCTTTACAATATCAAGAAGCTGGATGGAACCAATTTCCCATTGTGGAAGAAGCAGATTTGGCACGTGTTGGTACAAAAGAAGCAGATAAAACCTATAAAGCTCAAGGGGATAAAACCAGAAGATATGGATGAAGATGAATGGAGCGAAATGGATGAATTGGCACTTTCTACCATTATGCTGACTTTGGCAGAAAGCGTTTACTTCAATGTAGCAGACGAGATGTCGGCTTATCAAGCATGGTTAAAGCTGAGTGATCTTTATGAGAAGCAGAGTGCAGCTTCACAGCTATACTGGCTTAAGAATCTTGTTGAATTGAAGATGAAAGAAGGGACACCTATGTCCAATCATCTGAATGAATTCAACACAATCTATAGTCAGTTGTCAGCTCAAGGTGTCAAGTTTGATGAACCCGTTAGAGCTATGTTCCTGTTGATCACATTGCCGGAAAGTTGGGACACTTTTCGCACAGCTTTGAGTAATTCTGCACCTCCAGATGGTTTGAACATAGCAGGTGTAGAAGGAAAAATGCTTACTGAAGAAACCAATAGAAAGACAATGGACAAAGGCAAAGGAACAGCCTTAGTTGTCAGGGGAAGGACCAAAGAAAAGTACAAAGGTGGAAAGAGGAATCAGTCTCGTAGCAAGTCCCGCAGTGCTAAAGGCAAGAGTGACATAGAATGCTACCATTGTGGCAAGAAGGGTCACATGAAAAGAGACTGCAGAGAATGGAAAGTAGAAAAAGGCAAAGAGAAAGCTGAAGACCATAGTGAGAAGAACAAGTCCTCAGTGAAGATTCAAGAAATAAATGTGACAAACACTGTTGCAGAGGATGACAGTCTAGTGTCAGGAGACATCTACTTCTTGAAGAATACAATGGACTCAGCTCTTCTTACAGCATCTGATGGAAATGCACTGAGTGACTGGATTATAGACTTAGGGGCATCACTTCATGTGTCTCCAAACAAGGAGTGGTTTACCTCTTATGTGACCACTAAAGATCATGTTCGGCTATGCAATGGGCAGACATGTGAGATCTTAGGTGTTGGAGATGTTCAATTGAAGTTTTAGAATGGCTCTTCTTTCACGCTGAAGAATGTGAGACATGTTCCCGCAATTACAAAGAGCTTGATCAGCACAGGTTTACTTGATGATGCTGGCTACGTCACCACTTTTGGACAGAACTTGTGGAAGATATCCAAGGGTTCTATGACAGTAGCACATGGAGTAAAGTCTGGAGGAATTTACATGATTTATGTATCAAATGTCTCTAAAAATGTAATCAATGTAACCGAGCAGCCGAACGTTTCTTTGTGGCTCAGCCGGTTAGGACATATGTCCAAGAAGGGAATGGAAATCTTGTCTCGTTCTGGTTATTTGCCTGGCTTTTTATTTAATGATTTTGAATTCTGTGAACATTGTATGTATGGTAAGCAAACACAACAGCCACATAAGCATAGAAGCAGTAGAAGAGATACACAGTTGGCACTTGTTCATAGTGATTTGTGTGGACCTATGCCTAACCTATCTCTAGGGGGAGCTTCTTACTTTATGACATTTATAGATGATTACTCAAGGAAAGTATGGGTTTACTTTCTCAAGCACAAGGATAAAGCGTTTAGTGTTTTCAAAACGTTTGTGACACTTGTGGAGAATCAGAGTGGCAAGAAGCTTAAATACTTACGCACTGACAATGGTGGAGAGTATGTTTCAAAGGCCTTTCAGGACTTTTGTGAGTCAAAAGGTATAAAACGTGAAATTACAATCCTCCTCAAAATGGTGTTGCTGAGAGGATGAATAGAACCATACAAGAGAAGGTCAGAACTATGTTGTCTAATGCACAGCTACCAAATGGGTTTTGGGCTGAAGCTGTATCAACAACTGTTCATCTTGTAAATAGATCTCCTAGCAAGGTTTTGCAGAAGGATTCAGTGCCAGAGATGGTATGGTCGGGCAAAATGCCCTCATACAAGAATCTCAGAGTCTGTGGCTGTGAGGCATATACTCACGTTCCAAAGGAATTTAGGAACAAACTTGAGCCAAAGAGTAGAAAGTGCATCCTTCTAGGCTATGGTAATTCTGGTGAGATGGGGTACAGACTTTGGGATCCCGAATCCAAAAAGGTTGTCCGCAGCAATGATGTTCACTTTAATGAATCCAAATATCATTCTAAACCAGAGAGGGTTGAGGAGACTAGAAGAGTTGTCTTCCAAGAAGATGGACCTGCACGTGCAAGACATAATGTCAGGGCTCAAGAGGAGCAAGGACAGGATAGAGTGGAACCACAGGTTGTGGCTGATCCTGAGCCACTTATTGTGCGTAGATCTGGACGTGTCACGCGACCTCCTGATAGGTTTGTTCCATCTATGAACTATGTCATGTTGACTGATTGCAATGAGCCTTCATGTTACAAGGAAGCAGTGCAAATGAAGGACTCCGGGAATTGGCAATTGGCCATGCAGTCAGAGATGACAGCTCTGCATAAAAACTAGACATGGAAGCTAGTTAAATTACCACGGGGCAAAAAGGCTCTACCTTGTAAATGGGTTTACAGGTATAAGATCACTGCTCATGATAGTCAGCCAAAGTACAAAGCAAGGCTTGTTGCCAAGGGCTTTAAGTAAGAACAAGGCATTGACTTTGATGAAGTCTTCTCTCCGGTGGTCAAGATGACTACATTGAGATGCTTTCTTGCATTGTTTGCCATATTAGATTTGGTGTTGCACCAAATGGATGTCAAGACAACGTTCTTGCATGGTGATTTAGATGTGGAAATTTACATGCAGCAGCCAGAAGCGTTTGTTGAGAAAGGTAAGGAAGATTGGGTATGCCAGCTGTTAAAGAGTCTTTATGGCTTAAAACAATCACCGAGGGCATGGTACCATAAATTCCACAAGTTTATGCTTTCTCAAGGCTACAAACGTAGTGAGTTCGATCACTGTCTATATACAAAGAAGGCTAAGGATGGCAGTTGGCTGATCCTTATTTTGTATGTGGATGACATGTTGATTGCTGGCAAGCACTTGGAAGAAATTTCAGCTTTGGAGTCAAAGATGGCAAAATCGTTTGACATGAAAGACATGGGTGAGGCAAGTCATATACTTGGTATGAGCATTGAGAGAGACAGATCAAAGAAGTTGATTTGGTTATCTCAAACAGAGTATATTGACAAGGTTTTGCAACGTTTCAATATGGAGAAGGGAAAGGCATTGAGTGTTCCATTGCCACCATATGTGAAACTTAGCAAAAAAGATTGTCCTATGTCTAAGGAAGAACAGGCTGAAATGGATAAGATTCCATATGCGTCTGTAGTGGGTAGTTTGATGTATGCAATGATTGCTATTCGCCCAGACATTGCATTTGCAGTGGGAGTAGTAAGTCGATACATGTCAAACCCAGGCAAGAAACATTGGGAGGCAGTGAAAGGAATATTGAGATACCTGAAAGCTACAAAGAGTATGCGTATATGCTATGGGAGTCAGGAGCTAAGTGTAAAGGGTTTTACAGACTCAGATTATGCAGGTGACTTAGACAATCGAAGGTCTACGCCAGGGTATGTCTTTACATTGGCTGGTGGAGCAGTATCATGGAGTTCTAGATTACAAGATTGTGTTACTTAGTCTACTACAGAGGCTGAATATGTTGCAGCATCAGAGGCATGCAAAGAATCAATTTGGCTTAATCGACTAGTAACACATTTGGGAATCAAAGAAGAGATGCCTGTGCTATATTGTGATAGTCAAAGTGCTATACAATTGGCTCGCAATCCAGTTTATCACTCAAAGACAAAGCATGTGGATGTGAAGTATCATTTCATCAGGGAAATGCTCGAGGATAAGCAACTTCAGCTTGTCAAAGTTCACACCACAGAAAATCCTGCTGATCTACTTACAAAAGGACTTCCCTCAGAGAGCTTTGCGCATTTTTGCAAGCAGTTAGGTGTAGGGTAGTACATCACTTCTCTACATCTCTTGTATATTAGCTTGTATAGTAGCTTCTCTCACACTTAAAGTACCACATTGGACTTTAAGTGGGAGGTTGTTGGGGTATAAAGCCCAATGTGGTCGCCCAGATAAGTGGGCGGGCCGCCAGGTATGTACACATGTTCTTTTGTAAAAAACCTAATAAGAACTCACTATGCTCTACACATTACAGTAGAGCGAGTTCACCATATCGTCGTGCTCTTCTTCTCGCACTCTCTCTCGCGTCGCACTTCCACTCGTACTCCTTCATTTGAGTCAAAGCTCAAAAGGAGTCCAAATTGAATAAAATTTGAGGGATAGACTTCTAAGGGCACAAGAAACCAAACTGTCCAAGAACAGTAAAAAAATCACATCCCAGTTGCCCTCTGCTGAGTCTATCGCGATAGACTACTACTTGGGGATAGACTCACATTCAGGTAAAACCCCTAAATCACTGACTCAACACATCAAAATAAGAGTGCTCACAAAATTTGAGGACATTTGAACACCTGTTTGAGCACCAAACGCCAAGTCTGTCGTTAGAATATGAGTTCAGAGATATATTGGCAAAAAGGCCCTGACCTATTGTCCAAACACTGCACAAATTTGTGGATACACCATACAGAGGGTGGGGATTTCAGCTGTGGAGAGAACTTTGGAAAAAGACCCAGTCTGAGGAATCTGTTAGTCTATCACGATAGACTAAGGAAGTTGGGCTGTAGACCTTATTTTGCAAAACCCTCCTAGGGTTAGCTTAAACAGGACCTAAAGAGCTCACATACCAAGTTTCAAGGTGTTTGGATCACTAGAAGTGAGTCTAAGGTCCAGATAAAGATTCAGAGTTTGACAAAATCACTAGGTTTGGCCTAAAACACAAACCAAGAGTCCATATTGTATGAAATTCAAGGGCTAGACTCTAGAGAGTAAGGGGAACCCAAAGGTGAAGTCACAATTTTAAATTGACTTATACGGAGGAATCTGTCACTCTCTCACGATAGACTCAGAAAGGGGTGATTCAGACATTTTTTGCAAATTGTGACTAGACAGCTAGGACATACTCTTCACATAGATCCCAACCATCATTTCACATTTGAAATTGGACCACCAGAAGACCCTGAAACACCTATTAGGGAGAAAAACACAAATTTGCTAAGAATGACCAGTTGTCATAAAAAAGTGATTGTTGTACATAATTGAAAGATTTTTTCCTGGTTCAAGGAAAACCCTTGTGAACAGACTAACCATACTTGTGTAGATCCCAGAAGGAGATCATCACAGAGCTGCACAGGCAAGAGAAGTCCAGGTAAGCTTTAAGTTTGTGTAGATCCCAGAAGGAGATCATCACAGAGCTGCACAGGCAAGAGAAGTCCAGGTAAGCTTTAAGTTTGTGTAGATCCCAGAAGGAGATCATCACAGAGCTGCACAGGCAAGAGAAGTCCAGGTAAGCTTTAAGTTTGCAATACAGCTTGGAGTCTTATGCATTTAAGGTAGGAGCCTTTTTTAAGTCAGGAACTAAAAGTGTCAAAAGTCAAGTAAGCACCACGTCCACTGAGGAGAGTGTAACTCAGACAAGGCTAGATCCATTAGCAACGATCATTGAGGAGGGTAGTGATACTGACACTTCATCAGATAAGTCCTTCTTCATGATGGGGAGTCAATAGCCAAGAGGTTTCTCCGGTGGAGGACCAATGCTAGGAGGAAGTACCTCCTAGAACCCTTTGAATGATGCCAAGTTCACTATAATATTCTTAGAAGGAACAAACTCTAGGGGGGCCCTAGTTTATTATGACTATCGGGGGCGCAAGTGTATTTGTATAGAAGAAAGACTGTCTCAGAGACTAGAGATAATTCAAGTCTATGATGATAGAGACAGATTCCGAGATGAAAAGGGGAACCATTGTCTGATAGTTAGCAACCCTGAGGACTACAACAAATATGGAGATAATGTGGTAAAAAGAAAAATGGTCCAAAAAACTCAAGAACCGCCTCCAAAAATTGATCGACCTGGAGCTCTTTTTATGTATGATAAAAAAACAACCAGGGTCTCTATCTATAATGAGAATGTAGGAATTTACAAGCATGAGAGCGAGGGAGTAGTCTCTTATTTTCGATGCAAAGAACCCTACCCAAATGAATTAAGCAAAGACAATGTTCTTTACTTATTCTCTTATGAAATCGCTATGGGGAAGGATATCATTTTTGTTGACAGGTATGGGCGAGAATACAAACGCATCCTCCCAGAGGAGGTAGAAAAGGCAACATGTCCAGAAACATCAACATATGCCCCCGAGGAAGTACCAAGGTCCACCTATACCCCTAGCAAGTCAACAAATCCATTTTCAGAAGAGTACGATGCAACATCACATTCTAACCGACAACATACGTTCAACTACCAGAACCAACAAGTAACCCAACCATCATTGCAGCCATGGATTCAACAAAGTGCAACATTAGAACAAAATCAAAACAGAGATGGTTATCCAGCTGCAAGAGGGCTAAGAGATTTACAAGAACCACCACTCTATTCACAATATCAAGGTGAGAGTAAGCCAAAAACTCAAGAGTTGGCACATCCTAGAAGACAACCCATAGAACGAGTTCGAAGAGATGAACCACCTCTTACAAAAACCATCAAAAATTATGGTTTAGGGGCACCTCTGGGAGAGGAACCCTCCCACTACCGAAGGCCAGAGGAGGTATATCGAGTAAGACGAGGAGAACCAATGATGAGATTTGTAGACCATCGTAGAATTAGACCTTCTCAGGTGCAAAAATGGGTAAACAAGAAATACACGGGAAACAGAGACCCTAGGGATCATCTAGTAGCCTTTGTGCACGTAATTAGAATTGAAGAAGTGTTGGACTTCTCTACTCAATTTGTAGGGTTTGGGCTTACTCTAGAGGAGGATGCCGCTGCTTGGTTTGACTCTGTGGAGCGTAGAGATTTCGACTCTATGGAGGAGGTTTTTGACAAATTTATAGAGGAATTCTCACAAAGGCGGATAGCTCATAATACAACCTCACAAATCCATAAGTTCAAACAGAAAGAAGGGGAATCTGTGCGAAAGGCAGCCCTACGACTAAAAAGATATGTGAAGTTCTGCCCTGTGGAAGAACTGCCAACTCAATCCAGATTTATGCTTATATTTATTCAAGGACTAAGGAATGCAGATCTCCAGAAGGACTTACATATGAAGAGGAGCACGACGTTAAATGAGTTAACTAAGGAAGCTCTTTACCTTGTAAACAATTGTGCGGTCTACAAGGAGGGTGAATTCAAGGATCTTGATGACGATTCATCCTCACAACAAAGTGGAAGCAAGTCCGCTAAGACAACACCGAAAGGAGAAGTAGCTATAAGCCGGGAGCAGCTTGTAGAGGAAGTGCTAAAAAAAATTAATATGTATGCCAAGCCTCAGGCTAAGCAGCCAAAATGGTGTGCTATTGAACAAAAATGGACAAACCATGTGACGGAGGAATGTTATTATAACAAGGGATATGTGAGAGAGTGACCATATGCTCCCAGAGTTGAGGCAGCATCTCCTCAACTTCCACTGATGCCTAGGTATCAAGCAGGAAACCTACCCGGACCTGTAAGTGTTGAAAGACCACAACCAGTATTGGGGCAACAACCACCCCTACCAGGAGTAAGATCAATATGCATAAGATACACACCAACGGTAAACGAACCAGAAGAGAAGGCTTTGGTACCTATGCATGCATATTATGATGATTCCAATGGATATGCAGCAAATCCTATCTATTATCCATCGGAAGAACCACCAACGCCAGAACCTTGGAGCATGGTTGGAAGTACAGGACCACCAATAGCTGCACATGTAGCAGGAGAAGGAAGATACAGCTTGGATGAACGAACACTGTTGTTCATAGCCAACAGAGGCATGGGCGGGCAGAGGTATGCATACCAACAAAGAGGAGCTCAAGGAGCACCTCAACAGCCTAAGGGACCCTGCTACAAGTGTGGTGGAGACCATTGGCTAAGAGACTGTCCTCATGATGAAATCATTAGAGTCAACGCATATTGCACCGAGTGTGGAATTAATCACTTGATTACTGATTGCCCTAAGAACCCGAGAAAAGGAGCAAAAAAATCATTAAACATGGTAAATTCCATACCATCACCAGTGGGGTCATAAAACGAAACTACGGTTCCTGTTAAAAGGTCTTGACGAGGGCCCAAACAAGGAAATATGACAATCAACCCAAGAGTAATGATGGAAATCAAGAGGAAATCAAGACTTACAAGTCTAGCGTCAATCGTCATAATCCTTGGAAAGAACGAAGAGCAAAAATGAAAGCTAGACGTGAACAAAAACAGAAGGCTGTAGAAGCTGAGCTAACAATGGCTCGAGAGCAACTTAAACAGCAGAGAGAGTTCGACTCTCTAAAATTGACGAAGGGACCTAGGAGTGCAAGCTCAAGAGGGTCTGTATTGGTAGATAAGGTCAATGAACCCTTGGATGCAATCTTGCAAGCTTATGAAGCAAGATTGAAAAACAGACAGATTCTAGAGCAAAGGTGGATGACATATCCATATCCAGAGATAGAAAAACAGAGACTAGAGATGTGCAAGCAGTTGATTGAAACTACACAAGCCTTACTAGAGCCTCCACCTGTGGAAGTGAGGGATAGAATAATCAAACCACCAAACAATGAAACACCTATCAAAACTGAACAAAGGGTACTTGACAAGATAGAAAACGTTAAATCCTTGCCTGATGTAGAGGATGCAAGAATCGTGCCTAATAGCACTGATGAATCACTGAAAGATTTTCCACCATATACACCCATTGTGGAAGAAAATTGGCCTGAAGAGCTATGGGAAACGGTGAGAAAAGCTCAAGAAAAATATGACACAAAAACAGTCGAGTCAACGCCTTTCTCGGAGTTGAACTTAAATATATCACCATGGTATTTAGACGCTAAATCATTTCAAGGGGATGATGGTTCCGTTGCATCAGAAGATAGCAGACCAGCACCACTCGAATGTTTGCCACCATACATGGGAGACTACGAGGCAAGGTCGGAAATTTGAAGGGTACCTTCTCAAAGAATAGGAGGGTCAAATCAATTGGACACTAAAATTTTGACAGACTTGTGTCTACTCCGGTCAAGTGTACAATCACATTGGCAGAATTGTTAAAAATTAGGCCAAGCATGTGGACGGAAGTGGGTAAATGTCTAGAAAAATTTGGTATAAGGACGCCTCTTAAGTTCTTCGAAAGTGAGCTTAATGACACAGAACCGAAGAGAGTCAACACTAGACCACTGCCTCTCAACAAGGTTGGAGAGTATTGTGAGGGTGAAGACAGCAACACTACTCTACCAGTCAAGTATAACGACTTAGAGACTAAGGCCATACTTGATAGTGGAGCTGGCATTGCCATTGCTACCAAATTGCTATGGGAAAAATGGGGAAAATCGGCAATACGAACAACTAGAATGAAATTGCAACTAGCGGATGGGCACGTAGAAAGACCTATAGGATTGCTTGAGGCAATTGTGGTATCTTCATGTGGCATAGAGTATGAACATACATTTGCCATAGTAGATTTCATCAAGAAAAACAATTATGAAATTATCCTTGGTAGGCCGTTCATGAGGCAACTCAAGATGGTGCAAGACTGGGGGTATGATTATTTGTATCTAAGACATGCTAAAACCACTACACGTGTAAATATGAGGAATCATAGCTACCATGATTTCACGAGAACACCTGTGGAAGATTTCGACTCAGCCACCATTAGTGGATCAGAAGTCCCAGCGTGGTTCTATAAGAAAAAGGAGATATGGATGTGCGGAGCATCTCAATGTAGTGAATTCAACCACAATCAAAGGACACTAGAGAGGGTATTGGAAGACGATGCATTATATACGAGAGCCCTTCCCTGAAGAGAAGCTTGAACCCCTAGAATGGTCTCAAATTTTGGCTACTTTGGATGTGTGCGTCAATGAAGTCACTCCCACAAAATTTGTGACGAGAATGGCTACGATATCGTACCATACTACATGTTGAGAAAAATTGTGGAGGAAGACGAGAATGAAGGAGACACCGAGAATGCAAGAGTCAATCAAATGGAAAGGAAACTTGATATTAAGATAGTGGGTTATGTGGACATCCCCACTAAAAACATCGAGCAAGATGGATAAGAAGTTTATGATTCTTCTGATCGATGTGAGAACGAAGATAATGCGGATGACGAGGAGTCGAAAAATACGAAAGAAGACGACCATCAGGATCAAGACGATGACGTCTTTTACAACTTCCCGAACCAAAGTGTGAGACACCAAAAAAGATACAAGAGTAGGCGACACCATAAAAGTCTACCAACTAGGTTTAGACCTATGCCTGAGTTCAGGAGTAAGACACATTTCCTTATGAACATTCATGCTGTTGATTGTGCTAAGGATAAAGTGTCAGGAAGGTTTCTTAAGATTGTTGAAGACCTAGGTTTCAAGCCAAGACTGTTGCAATTTAAGAAAACCAGCAAGGCAAAAAAGAGAGTTGTGAAGGAAATATTGGATGTCTTTGGAGATCCAATTGTAACAAAAGTTGAGTGGAAAAAGAAATACAGTGATTTGAAACAAAAGCTGAAAAATGTATGGACAACTGAGATGGAAAGTAGCGATGGATCGAACGCTAGTGATGGGAGTGAAGAGATAGATGTACCTCCTCACTATTGTAAGTACACCATTCAAGAGAGAAAATTGGTGATCCAGCAACCGATGCGAGAGCCTAAACCCAATGAGTCCTATGATGGACCAGAGAACGCCAAGAAAATAGACCTAGTAGAGCTGGGAGAAAGTCCTCAACCTGCATACATTGCCACTGATCTAAGCCAGGAAGAAGAGGACTTACTAATCAAAAAGTTTAAAGAATTTTGTGATGTATTTGCTTGGTCATACAATGATCTGAAGGGGGTGGATCCTAACATTTGTGAACATTCGATCCCTCTGAAGTCGGATGCAAAGCCAAGCAAACAGCACCCGTACACGTACAATGAGACATTCGCCAAAAGGATCAAGGACGAGATAGACAAACTTATGGATGCTGAATTTATTTATGAAATAGAGCACACTGACTGGGTGTTGCCAATCGTGGTGGTACCTAAGAAAAACGGGAAATTACAGGTGTGTGTGAATCTCAAGAAGGTAAATGCAGCAACAATAAGGGACAACTATCCTCTTCCTATCACGGAACACGTCCTAGAACGAGTAGCAGGCAAACAGGCCTATAGCTTTATGGACAGATTCTCTGGTTATAACCAATTGGGGGTTAAACTAGAAGATTAGTACAAAACAGCGTTTGCAACTGAATGGGGCATATATGCGTTTAGGATAATGCCATTTGGCTTGAACAATGCTCCAGCCACATTTCAAAGATTAATGACACATGCTTTCAGAGAATACTTTTTGGATATTTACATGGATGACTTGTGTGTCTATTCTCTATTGAGAGAAGACCATATAGATCATCTTAGAAAGGTATTCGAAAAATGCAGAACGTATAGGATTTGTCTCAACCCAGAAAAATGTGTATTCATGGTACGACAAGGAAAGATCCTAGGCCACATAGTATCGGCTAATGGAATTACCACTGGTGAAGACAAGGTTAAGGTGATCATAGAATTTCCAAGACCAAACACTCTACGAGAGGTACAATCATTTATGGGACATTGTGGATACTACCGACGTTTTATCTACATGTATGCTGTAATAGCAAAACCCTTGTATAGTTTGATCAAGATCTTCATATGGACCGATGAATGTGAGGAGTACTCATTCAAGAAATTAAAAGATGCACTGGTATCATCACCAATTCTAAAAGCACTGGATTGGTCAAAGATTTTCCATGTACATGAAGATGCTTCGACATTTGCAATATGCTGTATATTAGCACAACCAAGAGAGGGTAATACAGATTTTCCCATCAGTTATGCTAGTAGACAACTCAACAGCGCAGAGAAGAATTATACCACCACTGAAAGAGAAGGATTAGGTATGATATACGCGGTAAAGAAATTTCGGTATTATTTGCTTGCGAACAAATTCACATTTTTTGTGGATCATCAGGCACTTTTATACTTAGTAAACAAACCATGTAACACATGACGAATTGTAAGATGGTTCATTGTGTTGCTGGAGTTTGTTTTTACGGTAGTAGTAAAGAAAGGAAAAACTCATCAAAGAGAAGACCACCTTTCTCGATTACTAAATGGCGAAAAGGATACTGGTGTAGATGATGATCTCCCAGACGCATACCTATTTAATATAGAGATGGTACCAAAGTGGTCAGAGCAGATTATTTCATTGTTGACATATGGAATGAATCTTGACGAAAGAGACACGGTGGAAGATGTTAGACAAGTACAAAATTACACTATGCTTGCGAGAAAAATGTATCATCATGGTAACAATGGGATTCTAAGGTTATGTATAGGCCCAGAGGAGTATGATGCGTATCTAGAGGAGGCACATACACAGACAGGGGGTTTTCATCGAGGAAATCAAATAACATATGAACGATTACGAAGACTTGGAGTGTATTGGACTAGAATGGCAGGTGATGTAGCTAATTACATAAAGAAATGCAACTTTTGCACAGCCAATACCACTGTGGATTATGCCACATTATACCAAGTGACGATAGCACCCGCATGGAGTCATGCTATTGTGGAATATTTGACTAATAGGGAGTTTCCAGGAGATTGGTCTAAATCCAGACAAAAGGCTTTACAAATTGAAGCGATAGGTATACCATCATTAGTGACCAATTGTATAAAAGAGGGACCGATGACCAGTTGAGCATAGTTCCTCATGAAAATGACTACTTTCCATTATTGGAGCAAGCCCATGCGGGCATAACAAGAGGGCATTTTTCAGCAGAGAGAATCATAAAAATCATTATGATTGCAGGCATATGGTGGCCGACCATGATTCAAGATGCAACAGAATTCGTGAAAAGGTGTTGACAAACGCAAAGCGGACCCCGAACCCCGACGGCCTCTAAAACGCCGGGGGCCGAATGGCTCGCCTCGAGTCTTCCACGGTAAAGTGAACAGGGGGCACCACATAGCTTTGAGCGGCTAGGATGCAAAGCCCATGATGATATGAACACCGCAAGCCTACACACCGAGAGAGAGAGAGAGAGAGAGAGAGAGAGAACACTCGCAATTGATGAAAACAACCTCGGGGGTGTGAGGGTGAGTTATTTCTGCAATATTTTCAAGGTGGCATGCCGTGGTGGTAGAGAGGTAGGGGGAAACGAGATGGTGCAACCTACTTGGTGCGTTCTCTAGGGCGACTCAATGACTGTGAATACTCATTGCCAAGAGCGTGCATACGTGTGTGCATCGACCATTGGAGTCGAGAGATGGGTGTGGTTCCCTTCGCATGGTGCAATTCCAAGGCAAACCCAACACACAAGACCCCCTCCCCGTGATGGTGATGGTGTCAATCCCTCCTACTACACTCTACCCAATGCTTGGTTCCACATAAGTTGCCCCCCCCCCGATAGTGACCTCTCAGTGCCAATTTATAGGTGTTGGCTGCTTCGATTATGGTAATCCTAGTGTGGTTAGGGTAATCTTAATCGGGGAGACAAAGCAAGTGGTGGGCTTGGTGTGGTTGACCCTTGCTTTGTTTTGGGGAAGGTTATTAAAAGATGGGAATCTCTAGGTGGGCCTTTGTGACCATCACCTAGAGGGAGGATATTTACAAAATGGAAATTTACAATGGCTCGGGTGAAAAACTGAAGATAATGGTAAAATAACCTAAAAATTACTGGGATGGCGTCGTGGTTGCGTGTTGTCGGTGAATGGCGTCCTATCGGTGCGTCGATGTCGAGCGTACTTCTTTTCGGAGTCGGCTCGGGCATGCCTTTGGCGCATTTTCTGTTTTTGTTGTTGGCGGCGCGTGCTTTGGATCGTCTTCTTCTTTTGTTTATGTCGATGGTGTTTTGCTTGTTCTTCTTCTTTTGTATTTTGTCGGTGCGTGCGTATATGCGTGTCGTGTGTATGTGTGTGAGTGTGGGAGCATATATGTGTATTTGTGGGTGAGTGCGTATATGTATATGTGCGTGCGCATGTGTGCGTGGGAACAAGGGAAGAGGGGGTACTATATAAATATATAATGTTTATATATATATATTTTATTTTTTTTCTTCTCTGATGCCGGCGGCTTGTTCTACTGCACATGGCGGAAGGAGAGGGGGGGGGGGGGGGGGGGGGGGGGGGTAGGATAGGGGGGTGTGTATGTATGGTGTGTGTGTGTTTTTCATGCTGCTGCCGCGAGGCCGTGTGTGTGTGTGTCGGTTGCGGACTGCGCGCGAGGAGAGAGGGCGTGTGTGTGTGGGATGCAACGTGGCGCACAACACATGGGAAGAGAGAGGGAGAGAGGGGGGGGTGTGTGTTGTGGGGTGTGTGTGTGTGTGTGTGTGTGTGTGTGTGTGTGTGTGAGGGAGTGTGTGTGTGTGTTGTGTGTGGTGCAGCGCTACCCGCATGGGAGAGAGAGCAAGCTTTGGCGTGCTGTGGCGGCATCCGGATGAGAGAGAGAGAGCCTTTGGCGCTGCCGTGAGAGGGAGAGTGAGGGAGAGGGGGAGGGGAGAGGGGTGAGGGGATAAGAGATAGAGAGAGTGTGTGAGGGAGAGTGAGGGGAGAGGGGGTATGGCGGGGCATGGGTTTGTGTGGGTGAGAGGGAGAGGGGGGGGGGGGGGGGGGGGGGGGGTGTGTTGTCTTGCATGGGGCTTGAGGACGAAGGGGGGGAATAAGTCAATGGGGGGGGTGCAAGGGAATATATCCGCGGGCCGGGGGGGGGAATGAGGCCGAGGGAGGGTGTGAATGAGCCGAAGGAGAGTAAGGCGAGCGGGTGGGGAAGAGAGAGGAGGGAATATTGGCGGGCCAAAGAGGGGGGGGGGGGGGGGTTCTCACGTGGCTCACACCAAGGGAGCACAAGAGAGGGGTTGGGGTTACTTTTCTGAATTTCTGCCTGGTCGGGGAGGGTAAATCGGGGGGAGAGAGATATTAGGAAAAGGGGGTATGTAAGGAAAAATGGGGGGGGAGAGAGTGCGAGGGTTTTATCCGATGCCCGTAGGGCGGGAGGGGGGAAGAATAAGTTATGGTGGGGGGGGGGGGGGGGGGTGAAATGAGTTTTTTTTTAAAATTTTATTTTATATTCTTTGATTTCCGAAAGTCAGCTATCATTAGCCCTCTCTCTTTTGGCTAGAGGCATTCATGCTTCTAGCCCTTCTTCAGTTTCTTCAGCTGTAGAGTTAGAGGATTCTCCCTCTTCTGGAATGTCTAGCACGAATTCTGGGTCAAACCTAAGGAAATACCTCTTCAGTCTCCATCCATTGACTCTAGTCTTGTGAATTCTCCCATCTGCTTCCATCAGCTTATAGCTGCCGTTGTCGTAGCGCTTCTTGATGATGAATGGCCCTTCCCATCTGGGTTGAAATTTCTTAGTATCAAACCTGTTGTCATATCGCAATACTAGCATGCATTTTTCCACTCCTTTCTCTTTAAGCCCTTGATTGAAAGTGAGTCGGCGTCGTTCTGCCTGTGCTGCATAGTGATTGATTGCTTCTTCCCTATCCAGTTGTAGTCTTTCTAGATCCAGGATGTGGTTTCTAAGGTTTACGATTGGACGGTGGGTGTGGCTGGCCAAGACTCGTAAGCTGGCTATTTGTATCTCAATGGGTAGAATTGCTTCCTTCCCATAAACTAGATGGAAAGGGGTGAAACCTAGTGATGTTCGGAACGTTGTTCTGTAGGCCCAAAGAGCTGCCATGAGATATTTATCCCAATCTCCTGTATGGTTGTTCACCTGTTTTGTGATGATCTTGCAAATCATTCCATTTACCTTCTCTACCAGACCATTGCATTGTGGATAGTATGGTGTGGAATGCCGACGTGTGATGCCTAACTTCTTCATCAATTCTCCTACCACATCACCTCTGAATCCTGGTCCTCTATCTGATATTATTTCAAGAGGAGTGCCAAAACGGCAAACGATATGCTAGAAAATGAACTTTGCCACCTCTTGGGTTGTAATGTGGGTGGTGGCCGTCGCTTCTGCCCATCGTGTCATGTAGTCTACACCCACTATGATGTACAGTTTACTTGATTGGGCCCTTGGTAAGGGACCAATTGCATCTATTCCCCATTTCTCAAACGGACCATATGAAATGATAGGGGTTTGTGGCTTGTAGGTTAGCGTACGATCACTGGCCACTTGACAAGCCTTACATGTTTTACACCAATGGTGCACATCTCTGTTCAAAATAGGCCAAAAGTATCCTGCTTGTAGAATCTTCCTACTGGTGATATCTAGAGCAAAATGACCACCGCAGACGCCGTCATGGCAGCTTGAAATTACCTTTGTGATTTCACTGGAGGTTGGCACCCGCCTGAGAATTTGATCCTTGCCCTTACAATACAAGTGGTCGTCTATAAGGCGGTACCTAGTAGCCTTCCTTACCAACCATTGTTTTTGGCCTTTAGTGTGTCCTGTTGGACATTCCCCTGTATTCAAAAAGCTGATGATATCAAGCATAGCGTCACTGCCTTGGAAGAGAGGTAGCTTTAATTTGATTGCTCCTATGGGAACATCTTGTATTCTTTCTTTAGCTAGTGCATCTGCCTCTTGATTTTCTGCTCTGGGAATATGGAAGAGTTTTACTGCTCCAAACTTCTTCAGAAGGTCCTTAACATGGCGAAGTTGACCAAGTAAAACCTGATTTTTGCACTCCCAGGTGCCATTTATCTGCCTTATCAAAAGCAAAGCGTCGCCAAACACATTCAAGCGTTGAATTTTTTGTGAAATACATTGTTCCAGCCCAAGGATTAGGGCTGCATATTCTGCCTCATTGTTAGAGTGGGAGTGTAATAACTGCCCCATGGAGAATACTCTTTCTTGCTGTTCATTGAAGATGACCATGCTTGCTGCAAACTGATCCATTGTTCTCTTGTATGCTCCGTCAAAGAAAAGAGAGTGAGCTCTCTCTAGCTTAGGGCTCTCTTTATCTGGTATTCCTTCCTTTGCTTCCGTGTTGACCTTCAGCTTCTTCTCGAAGTGGCGATGAGTGAGAATTCCTGTTAGACTAGCCCTGGTGGAGTTTTCTACTTGCATGGTGTAATCAAACTCTTGTAGTCTAATTAACCACTTTGAGATCCTAGATGAGACATCCATGTGTCACATTACATAAGGGAAAACCTCTTCCATTGTCAGGATTACAAATGGTCTAGGCAAGAGATAGGAGCGGAATTTCATGGTAGCAAAACATTAGTGCCAGAACCATGTGTTCTACTTCGGTGAATCCCTTTTCTGATGGGGTCATGACTCGACTAGAGAAGTAAATAGGGCGCATGAAAGAAGTTTTGGGATCCTTTTGCATTAGCACTGCTCCCATAGTATCATTTCCCACACTAGGGTTTACATAGAATGGCTCGTCCCACTTAGGAGGTGAAATAGTGGGAAGCTTAGATAGGACTTGCTTTACCTCAGTGAACTGCTGCTCATTCTCTTCACTCCATGAGAAAACATCCCTTTGGGTGAGTTGTTGTAGGGGAAGGACTACTTGAGATAGCAGGTGAATGAACCTGCTTAAATATATTCCTTCTGAAGGAAAGAAACCAACTGCTTGGCGGTGGTGGGAGATGATAAAGACATCAGAGCCTGAATTTTGCTAGGGTCAGCCTCGATTCCTTTCGCTGAAATTACATGACCAAGGAGAGTGACCTTGCTCTCACCAATGTGACACTTGTCCACGTTGAGTTGGCCACCCAGGGTTTGTAGCGTGGTTAAGCCATCATAGACTCTGCTTAGATGAAGGGATTGTGAGCTATAGATGCAAAAATCATCTATGAAAACCCGTATTGATGTTCCAAAGTAGGGTTGGAAAACAAATGTCACATAGCGTTGAAATGTGGCTGGGGCGTTGGTGAGGCCAAATGGCATCACTCTGTAAGCAAAACATCCCCAAGGTGTGATGAAGGTTGTCTTCTTCTGATCCTCCTCCGCAATGCTAATCTGGAAGTATCCTGAGCAGCCATCACATACTGTGTAGCGTTCGTGATCTACCACTTCATTGAGTATTTCATCCTGCAATGGGAGGGGAAAATGGTTCCTCTTTGTGGGTGCATTGAGCGGTTTATAATCCACACGAACTCTCCATTTACCATTTTTTTTTGGTGTGACTACTACTGGGGAGACCCATTCTGAGTCTTCGACAGGGTAGATGAAACCTGCTTGTAGCAAACTCCTTACTTCTTTAAGCAATTCCTCTTGTTGGATTACTCCAAGTCTCCTGAGCTTTTGTACTACAGGTTTACTGCCTTCCTTGAGCTTTATGTGGTGTTGCACTACTGTAATTCTTGTGATCTTATCATAGCCATCAATGAACAAACTAGTGAAGTTGCCTAACATGGAGACATACTCCTTCCTTTCTTCATTAGTTAACTCATTTGAGAGCATTTTTTGTAGCTTACCTGCATCCTCCAATGACTGCTTACCTGATGGTCCCTCTTGGTTTGCTGAGGTTGCTTCAGATTGTGTTAATCTGTTTGGGTCTTTAAGAATGACTCCCATTACTTCGATGCTACTGTCACTCCCATCGGTGGTGGTTGTGTCTTCTCTTGAGGTAGACGAGGAGTCGCTGTTGGAATCTTCTTCTGAAGTCTTCAAGATCATATTGCGCTGCTTTCCAGTCCTCATGTCGTAGAATATGGACTTCCCTTTAGCATCCTTCATCTGGATCATCCCGGTGCTCCAGTCTTGTTTAGCTTCCATGGCCATAAGCCAAGGCCTTCCAAGAATGATGGGGTAGCCCTCCCCTTTGTGTGGCATGACGAAGATGTCTACCTCCACTTCCGTATTGAATGCTTTCACTTTGACTGCATTTACAATGCCTACGCATTTTACTCTTACATTGTTTGCCATCTTGGCTCGGCAGGGTGCCGGCCTACTTACCTCTAGACCTAGATGGTGCATCATCTTTTCACTGATGACGCATATTTGCACGCCACCATCTATGTAGACGTTTGAAATCAGCTGCCCTTTGATGTGAGCGTCCATGGTTGGCAAGATGTCATTGAGATCCCTCCCAGAGATAGCCCCAGCTATCCGTGGTTTTGATTTCCTGGTACTTACCATTTTCGTCCATTGCCTCCTCATTCTGGGTGCAAGGTGGAGTAATTGGGGCCAAGTTATCTTCGGGCCCTACATTGACACATCCTGAACTAAGTCATAGGGTTGTGCTTCCTCACCTAGTGAGAAGTCTACTATGTCTATCTTCCGCCGCGGTTTAGGTGCTTGCTTGCTAGACTCGGCTTTCTGTTTCATCTTCTCTTCTTTTTGAGATGCCTCCTCGTGCCTCGCACGTTTCACTCCCATAGCATCCACTTCTTCTACCTTCGCTTTTCCTTTGTGCTTCTCTCGAGCTGACTCTTCTACCTTCGCCTTCCCTTTAGCCTCTAAGCTAATGACACTCACCACTTGGTTCACCGCAGGTGGTGGGGGTAGTGGCGGAAGGAGAGGTTGGGGTGGTGGTTGCTATTGTATAGGTGGTCGCAGGATTTGGATTGCTGGGATTGGTCCTGGCTGTCTTGGTGGTGGTCTTACTCTTGGCGGAGAGATGTGATTCTGTCTCCCCCCTCTATTGAAATTCTGCCTTCTTAGGTGTGGGCAATAGTACATTCCATGGCCGTCTTCCCCGCAGTTGTAACAATGGTATTCTGGGTTCTGCCTTCGTTGTCCTCTTTCTTGTTCTGGATTTCTTCCAGATGCATGCCCTTGTTGCACCAGATGCACAGATAAACTCTCTAGTTGGGTGGTGATGCGACTCAGCAGGTCTTGCTGTTCCTGTGGTTGGACTCTATGATTGGTTGTTGCAGCCACTGGGGTTGGTCGGGCCGAGCTTGTTTCCTTTGACTCGTTTACTCTTGCTTGCATGCGCAGCTTCTTGTCTTTAAGGCGGGCTACTTCGACTGCCAACTCATATGTTGCATGAAACCTTCCCTTCACCTTCTGTCTAAGCGGCGACCATAGACCAGCAATGAAACGGTCCTTCTTCAGGAAATTAGGCGCTCCTTCACCTTCCTCCAGTGTGGAAACCCACCTCTCCCATAAGTCCACAAACTTTGATTCATAGGTGGCGTACTCCAGCAGGCCTACTTGCTTTAATTCCATTAGGAAATTTCGGAGGTCATTTGGAGGGCCATATGAAGAGAGAGAAAAATAGAGCGCGTCCAATGAGCACGAAGGCTACGTTACGTAGGAAAGTACGTGGAAAGACTCAAAAAATAGGAAAATAGCATAAAACTTTCACGAATCTAGGATTGTGGCATCGTAATTTCCTTCCTTTTATCGAGCTGTTAGGTGCTTGCCAGTGGTCCCACTTCTGATATTCTCTTATGGTCATTAATGTACTGGAGGGTGACCATTAAGCCCGCACAAGATATTGGAATTCTAAAACACTTTCCCTCCATTAGAATGCTTTCAAAGTGAATTTCCCTCCACTAAAGCTTTTCTCTGAGAGCTATGGCTTCCACGTCTTCTCGCCCAAGAAGCTCCAGGTGTTTACTGTCTCTCACACCAACAACCAATAGCTGCACTTTGCCTAGAAGGCCAAGTAGTAGCATATCCTCAATTACAATATCAACTTCAATAAGTGTAGAGAACCAATGGGTTGGACAAAGGATAAACAAAGGTTCATGGGTCCTCATGCAACCAAGAAGACCCAAGAGGTCTAGTGGTATCAACGTTTACCGCTCAGCATGGAAGGCCAGAGTGTTGGATTTCAAAGTTGAAATCGGCAAAAGATCTGTAAAGGAAGTTCTTGTTCAGCATGTGTTTACCCATCCAAACATGATAGCAAATGGTGGAAATGTATCAGATATACATCAACCACGTTGCAATTGTAAGTACTCTTGACATCTGAACTTCATTTGATCTGTAAGTACTCTTGACATCTGAACTTACTGATACTCTCATTATAACTTTTCTTATATATTTTGCAATGTTTCTTCCTCTTCTTATGAGCAATGTCTCCATTCTTCACAGCTCAATTACATTAGATTTGTCATTTTTACTTATTGATACTCTTAGTTTAACTCTTCTTATATATATTGCAGATGTTTATCCCTCTTCTTATGAGCAATGGGAGCCTGTGGAGTGCATAATAGGCCTCTTCCTTGTTTTTCATGCCCACATTGGTTCTCTACAGTATTTAGGGAGGAGCAGCAAAAGCCTGGCTGATGAAGGAATATTTTTTAATGACCACTTCTACCAACTCAGCTCAGGGAATAAGAATGGCATGTTGGTGAAAGTTCCTCTAACAACCGACTGGAACACTGTGGACTGGCCAGTTCGCGAGGAAACAATGGTGGAGGCAATGCGAAGTAAGCTCTACAAGGATATACGTAGCTCTATTCCCACCAAACTGGTTAGAATTGCAAACTGTTGTCCTGCTGCACTCTTCATAGAGTTGTTTCATAGCTACAACATCCGTGTTACGAAAACTATGTTCATGTGCAAGTCATTTCAACAGTCATCCTGTGACAAACTTCTTGACAGAGGATGGTATGTAAAGGAAGAGATTGGCTTACGGTGCGAGGTTGCGCTTGATACTCTAGTTGTCAAGTACATGATTACAAGCCAATCACTGTTACTCTCGTTTTGGTATATGCGATCACAAATGCTCAATGGTAAGTACATTCCTATGGACCAGGTTTCTGCAGGTTTGGAAGATAATCCTGCTGTGGATGTGGAAATGATTGATAAAGAGCATGGCCTACTGTTGGTGGTTACAATAAGGGAGCTATGCAGTCTTCAACAGTTGTGGCATGACATAATTGAAGAGTCAATGGACAGGGACCTATCATATTTTTCCTTTTTCCTAGCTGGCCGTAAGGTGATGCGGCGAAGGGAAAAAGATATTTTGTGCAAAGAGTTGGATGGTCGGGTTGAAGTAGTGTCAATGTAACAGATATTCTTGTGAACCCAAGTGTATACAAATGACTTTCAATACATGAAGTTTTTTGAGCTCATTTGTCAATTGTGCCCTGTGAATAAGTGTGCTTGAAATACATTTCTTTACCATGTCAAATCTCTCTCTCTCTCTCTCTCTCTCTCTCTTAATGTTAGACAAGACAAAGACATAATAGAAGAGTCATCTTAATTCATTAGAAAGTACAAACTTGTCCGTGAACAATGGACTGAGATACAATTTCTGTAAGTATGGAATCAGAATGTCTTCAAGGTAAAAATCGAAGGAATGCCCCTCGAAAGAAGGTGGTGAGATAGTTGACGGATTTAGTTCTCCCTTTTCAAGAGTATCATCAATCAATAGTGTATTAGTTGCATCAAAGGGTACATCGATTTGGCTAAACAGTTTGTACAAAAGAGGTAAGTGTGGTAGTGGCCCTCGACGGTAACGCATTTTCTTTGATCATACAAAAAGGCAAAATCTGACGTGTAAGCGCCGCATACACTGCAAACTATTGTAACTAGTGGCGACAAGTTTTGCCTTTGCATTGAAGACCATATGGCAACTTTGAAGCGCGGAAGAAGAAACTGAATAAATTCCTTGGTTCCTGGATGAACCACGACTTGACAAGTTCCCATCCGAAACGTTTGCAAATCCTCAAAGGGTTCTGTGTCACCGAGAGGCACGCGCATCAGTAGCAATCCATTGAGGTCCAAGATAATCAACCTCTGTAAAAGTTGACAAGTACATATAAGTAGTTAGAAGCTGAACATAGTTTGCCATACTTGAATAGACATTACCGGAACAACCGTATCTACAGGTAGCAAGGGTCCATACTGGGTCTCTGTAGTGTTGATGTCGTTGTTGCTCTCCTTTGCTTTAGCTTCATCATTCACATCTTCATAGTCATCATTTACATCTTCATCAGGGGTCTCCCCCATGGATCTTTCTGCCTCATTCAAGGTTTCCTCCAAGGTCTTTTCCTCTGCCTCGGTTGACCAGCTTGCATCATCTATCCTTGCCTCATCCATCCTTGCCTGATCCATATCAGTTTGCTCATCCCTAGGCCTGCTTTCCTCATCCATATCCTTTTGCTCATCCATAGGCCTGCTTTCCTCATCTTGGGTTTCATCCATAGGCTCTTTTGGCTCCTCCACTGGCTGACTTGGCTCTTTCATTGTCTCCTCTGGTTGTACACTAGCACCTTCCATATGCTCATTTGACCATTCCTCATCCTTGGCTCTTTCATCTTCTGCTGATATGACCCCCTCGGCCCGTTGTGATTCCACTGTATCGGATGCAGGGGTTTGTCGTGGTGGCACGTCATGTATTGTCATATCAATAGTGCGGTCATCCAAGCCGTTATCTTCAGGCTCTCTGGGGCTAGACATAGTAAGCATGTGTTGTATTAAACTTACCCGGTATCTTTGCAAATAATCAAATGTGTAGTTTTTTAAAGCACTCTGCAAAATTGAAAGACCACATGGTGAGAATTCTTCTATAAACTAAACCAAAATTGACTGAATGCATTGCCAAATCGTTACCTTAGTCATGAAAGGTTTTAATGCAAAGTAGCTTTGCAGGACATATTCTGCATGGAGAAGACATCTCCAGCCGCAAGAATTTCCATCGGTTTGATTTGGGACAGGTACATCTTTGATTGGGGCCTTGTATAGTTCATACCTTCCACATAGCTTGCCATAGGCAAGCAACAACCTCTTTATACAACTGCACAAAGCAGTATCAAGATGTTAGCTTGAGGCTTCAAATTTACATGGATATCTATAAGAAACACTTTCTGATACATAACACTTACAACTTAATTTCAGGGTGGGTTCCTTTTATTGAATTGAACACCCACACTGTTGGTTGGTCAACATCAAGGCATATGAGACTCCAGTGATGGTTGTTCTCATATGGAAAGACGATGATAGTTACTTCCAGCATAGCACAGTGGAGAAACCAACTCTCAAAGGTCCTAGATGGACTGTTCTTTTGTCTAATAATCACTGACATTTGTGGATCAAGAAGAAACACCTCCGTGTGGGTGTGCAGTGGGAGTTGACTTTTGATCAAGCTGCAGAGAGTATACCTGAGTCAGCAAACCTATTATCTAAGTTTTCAAAGCTAGCAAGATAGTAACACTTACTTAAGACAAGCATAGATAATTGTGTCTGAAATCTGAGCATCTAGATTCTGCAATAAATTAATGTCCACTTTTTCCAGAGCTAGCTTTCTGGCTCCATCTACAAATGGTATCTCTGCAAGCAAACCATCCTTCATTGAAAGTAGAGTTTCTTGATTGCTTGCCTCTAAGGACAGGGTCACATTGCATTCTGTTTGCCTCTGGGACTCCACTTCTACTTTTGCTTTCTCCTTAAGCTCTGCTTCCCTCATGTCCTCTGTTTGGTGAGCAACAGTCTTTGCCCTTGCCCTTGTATTCACATCATGTGTGAAATCTACAACTGTGAGTTGTGGCACTAGCTCAGGGGGGTATAAAAAAATTTCCCTCATTTTCTTATCCCTACAGACATTGGGGACCAGTAGTTTGTCATACCTCCACCTTATTCTTTTTAGTGTCTCACTATCTTTGTCCATTATAGTAACCCTGTGGGCATGGGCTGCAACAATGGTGATGTCACTGAAGTACTCCAGTAGGAAGTCCTCTGCTACTTCTTGTAGAGCCATTAATGCCACCACCTTCCACCTTTTGGTGCCCCAGGTAGCTTCTTCACATATGGACCTCACCATCCTTTGAAAGGGAAGCTTTGGTATGCATCAATCTACACATTTTTGTGCCTTTCTGATTTCTCTGAAAAGTCCCATGCAGGTTTGTAACTTCTTCACCCTTGGACATTTCAAAATTTTATTGGGTTTTCCAGGTCTCTTCTTTGGGGTTGCAAATCTGCTACTTGCCTTAGCTGCTAATCCTGGTCCCTTGCCTGCCTTCCTTGCAGTGGCTTTTGTTCTAGCCATTTCACTGTATACAAATAGAGGAGTCTCTCTCTCTCTCTCTCTCTCTCTTTCTCCCTCTCCCTCTCCTTTCTATAGCTTAGCATATTTAAAGAGAGAGAGAGAGAGAGTGAGAGACTCCCATTACTAACGGCGCGCGTGGAGCATGATTTGACCTCAAAAAACACCTCCGCGCGTCGTTAGTATAAGGTAACAGAAAGACTCTCTCTCTCTCTCTCTCTCTCTCTTTCCCCCGCCTTACTTCCTCTCTCTATAACACTCACACATACACACATAAACACATACACTGGTGGATGCACAGTACTAAAGGCGCGCATAGAGACATGCACACAGGTTGTGCCTCTCTACGTGCGCCTTTAGTAGAGAGAGAGAGAGAGAGAGAGAGAGAGAGAGAGAGAGAGAGAGAGAGAGAGAGAGAGAGAGAGAGAGAGAGAGAGAGAGAGAGAGAGAGAGAGAGAGAGATAGATAGATAGATAGATAGATAGATGGATTTTATTATCGTCCTCGGAGGTCAAATATGACCTATGGGACCAAAGTTACATGTGATGTAGTATGTGTACGGCTGATGAGTGACTCTCGATGCTCCAAAATTGTAGTGATGAGAGTCGCAATGGAGAGCCCACACTTTGGCTGGGAGAGGAAAGTGTGTAGGTCTAAGTTATGGCTGAAAATGTGAGAGAAGCAAGTTCGGATGTGATCAAAAGCTGAGCACTCTAGTAGTGTGTGGTACTCAGACTCTCGAACTTGCAGTGAGCATAATGTGCACAATCGATTTGACTCTTCTCCATTGCCCCAACGCCCTATCTCGCATCGAAGGAAATGGGAGCTAAGCCGAATTGCTGCGATAGTGCGTATCGCGGACAAGGGAATAGGCTCAAGCATGTAAGTGTGAGTACGGTTTCCTCTCTTAGCGAAGAACATGGTTTTGTAGTTGGGGGCAATATAGGTGGTGTAATGTATGAAGCGTGACCCACCGGATTTCTCCCAAGCCGTAATACATTGGCGTTGTAGAAAAGCTTCATTCACTTGCGAGTCAATTGAAGCATCATGTAGCAAGTGTAATGCATCCCATCTCCCAAACCACTTCTTTATGTCTTTCATACATCCCGTGCTCAAGATCTTGCTTTTATGCGTCTTTTGAACTTTTTTGCTTGCTTCCCATGCAATTGTAGGAAGTCGATTTGAGGGGTTTTGACGCATCTTTATCATGTACTCCACAACCCTTTCCATGCCCATAACCTCAATTGGAAGAGATCCCGACTCAAGAAGTAGGAGCATATATGGTGTTTGTGTCTTAACTTGGAGAAAGTTTGTAAGAAAACGGTTTTGGACATTCTCAAACTCTTTCCAAGTAGACTTTGAGATGCTCCCACCCCACACTTCAACTCCATAAAGAAGAACCGATGTCACCAATGCATCAAAAAGATACTTCTTGAGAACCCAACACTTGATGTTTCCCGCATTACACATGTTCTCAAATGCATAATATGCTCTCTTTCCCGCTTCCAAACGACGCATAGCACATTCATTCCACTTGTGATTGGATGGAACCTCAAGGCCAAGGTACTTAAAGCTCTCAAAAACTTCAAGTGTCGCGTTGTTGTACACAATGCATGGCTTCTCCTTATGGTTAGTTTTCACAAGCATAACCTTTGTTTTGGATTCATTTACAATCAGCCCACTATGCAAGCAAAAGTTCTCAAGGACAACCATAAGCTTTTGTGCATCTTCTAAAGTGTGTGCTAGAAGCACTACATCATCCGCATACAACAAAAGCATGATTACCGCATTGCAAATAGTGACCTCTTCAATGCCTTGTTCTTGCATAAAGTCAAGTACCATTTGTTCCAATTGATCGATGCATAGACCAAAGAGAGTTGGTGACAATGGACATCCTTGTTTAACCCCAATAGTGCTTACAAAAATTTCTGAAATTTCTCTTCCCATGCGCAATTGACAAATCACCTTCTCATAGATTCGAGAAACCGCAAGCATAAACTCACTTGGCACTTGGAGTTCTTCCATCCTTCTCCACAAATTGTTACGTGGAATCATATCAAGGGCTTTCTTAAAGTCCACAAAACAACAATACAATCGCTTGCCTTTCAACCGACTTTCCTCCATGAGAACACGAAGAGTGACAAGATGATCAATGGTGCTATGGCATCGACGAAAACCCGCTTGTCCCTTTGCACGCTTGTCATTCTCTTCAGCCCAATCAATCAATTTCATCTCCATTATGCACCCAAATAACTTTGCCATAAGAGACCCAAGCATTATAGTCTGGTAGTTGCTTACATTCTTTACATCCCCTCCTTTATGCAAAGGCTTAACCCAATTAGTACTCCAATCATAAGGCATACCATGTTGAAGTGCAAGGTTGAAAATATCACACATCCACTCATGGGTAAAATCTCCCGTCCATTTGATCATCTCTGGCTTGATACCTTGAAGATCTCCCGCTTTGCGAGTGGCCAACTTTTCAAGCCCACCGCATACATCCTCAATAGTAAAAAAAAGAAGGCATACATGGGAGTGAACCATAAAATGGCATTTTTTCAGTCTTTTCTTGCTCATATAATTGCCTACAATGTGTGTACATATCCACTAGACTCAAGTTACCAAAATTCTCAACCCGCTTGCCTCTCACGTTTCTCCAAAATCTTCCACATGCATGTGCCTTTTCTTGGACTTGAAATTCTTGTTGCTTTACTTCCCATCTTCTTCTCTTCTTTTGAATCAATGCCTTGTATGTATGCAAATGACTTTGATAGTTGTCTTTGTCCATAGTTGCATCAAGCTTTATCAAGGACTTTCGAGCATCTTGACATTCTTTATCAAACCACCTTTTGCGTGATCTATCTTTGTTGATACCATGGAGATGATTTATGGCAAAGCATTCTTCCGCACAAGAACAAATAGCTTTTTTGAAAGCTTCCCATTTAGTTTCCAATGGTGCATCACATTGAAGCTTTGTCATCCATAATTTTTGCTCAACCATTTCAATGTACATTGGTGCCCGTTTGAAATCCATACATAGTGATAACTTCTCTTTCCTTTGGCTGAGATTATCATGCTTAGTTGCTTCTCCACATGAAAGGTCAATACATAAGGTGCGATGGTCGGATTCCGGGGTCCATTGACCAAACATAAAACTCTTTATGCGATACATGATGGCTTCAGAGAGTAGCATATAGTCAATCACACTATCCCCATTATGTCTTCTACATGTAAATCCATTGGTTCCACTCCACAAAGATACACCATTGGCAATGAGCATACCCGTGCTATTACACATGTGTAAAAGTAACTTTCCATAGTGATCCGGCTCTTTCTCATCCATTGAAGTACGATCATACAAGTGAACTTCCTCCAACTCCCTTGAAATGTATGGCATATCAAATTGTTGAGTATCATGTTGCAATGTTTTTGTGCGAGCATTCATATCCCCAAATACAATAACATCACCTTCACCTTTGAAATAAGCAATGTCCTCTTCCAAATCAGAAAATGGTTGATCTCTATCCATGCAAGCATAAAAGGGAGAATCATGATGAGGAATGTAGCAACCGGCTAC